>NW_025226269.1:0-10497 GCF_018294505.1 Triticum aestivum | reverse complement strand
TTCCCCCAATGATTACGTATTACCTGTTGTTCCTAAGGGTTATGTTATGCATGAAGCAGCTGCTATGGAAATTCTTGCTTGCAATGATAGAAATGATCTTAAGAAATTATTAGCTAAATGGAAGCAACAGTCTCTTAATGCTAGAATGAAACCCGATCCTACTTTTGCTACTTCACCTATCTGTGTTACTGATAAGGATTATGAATTCTCTGTTGATCCTGATATTATTAATTTAGTTGAATCTGATCCTTTTTATGGCCTTGAATCTGAAACTGTTGTGGCACATCTTACCAAGTTGAATGATATAGCCACCCTATTTACTCATGATGATAAGTCTCGCTATTTATATATCCTTAAGATATTCCTGTTCTCATTAAAGGGTAATGCTAAGACTTGGTATAATTCTCTTGCTCCTGGTTGTGTGCGTAGTCCCCAGGATATGATTTATTACTTCTCTGCTAAATATTTCCTTGCTCATAATAAACAAGCTGCCTTGCGGGAAATATATAATTTTGTGCAAATCAAAGAAGAGAGTCTCCCACAAGCTTGGGGGAGGCTTCTCCGGTTACTTAATGCTTTGCCTGATCATCCTCTTAAGAAAAATGAAATACTTGATATCTTTTATAATGGACTAACCGATGCTTCCAAGGACCACTTGGATAGTTGTGCTGGTTGTGTTTTCAGGGAAAGAACAGTCGACGAAGCTAAAATATTATTGAATAATATGTTGACTAATGAAAATAATTGGACTCTTCCTGAGCCAGTTCCTGAAGTAATTCCTAAACCAATTGAGCCAACTCCTGAGTCTGTTCCTAAACCCACTCCGAAGAAGAGAGGTGTTTTATTTCTCAGTCCTGAAGATATGCAAGAGGCAAAGAAATCAATGAAAGAAAAAGGTATTAAAGCTGAAGAAGTTAAGAATTTACCACCTATTGAAGAAATACATGGTCTTAATTTACCGCCTGAAGAACCATATTGTCTTGATAACCCGACACAGGTAGTAAAGGTAAATTCTCTCTATAGATACGATAAAGTTGAAATACCCTCTACTAAATTCCATAGCCCATGCTTAGATGAATTTGATGACTTTATGGCTAGACAAGAATTTTTTAATGCCTATGTTGGTAGAGAGTTAAAGAATAATGCTTTCGAGATAGGACGCATAGGTGATAATCTGGCTAGAGTTAAAGATTAACTTCACTGCGTTAGAAAATATGCTTCTATGGTTGCTACTCAAGCTGAACAAGTACTCAAAGCTCAAAATTATTTGCTTGATGAATTGAATAATAAAAATGACTTTGCCGTTAGAGTGGCAACTAGAACTGGTAGAATGACTCAGGAACCTTTGTATCCTGAAGGCCACCCTAAAAGAATTGAACAAGATTCTCAGAATAATAATCTAGATGTTCCTAGTTCTTCTAAGAAGAAGAAAAAGAAGAATGATAGGACTTTGCAAACTTCTAGTGAACCTAATGTAGAAACACTTGAGAATCCCAATTATACTTATATCTCTGATGTTGAAACACAATCAGGTGATGAACATGAACCTGATGATAATAGTAATAATGATGTTCATGTAGATGCTCAACCTAGTAATAACAATGATGTAGAGATTGAACCTGCTGTTGATCTTGATAACCCACAGTCAAAGAATCAACGTTATGATAAGAGAGATTTTGTTGCTAGGAAGCACGAGAAAGAAAGAGAACCATGGGTTCAGAAACCCATGCCCTTTCCTCCTAAACCATCCAAGTCAAAGGATGATGAGGATTTTGAGCGCTTTGATGAAATGATTAGACCTATTTTCTTGCGTATGCGCTTAACTGGTATGCTTAAAGTAAATCCTTATGCTAAGTATATGAAGGATATCATCACAAATAAAAGAAAGATACCGGAAGCTGAAATTTCCACCATGCTTGCTAATTACACTTTTAAGGGTGGAATACCAAAGAAACTTGGAGATCCGGGTGTTCCAACTATACCATGCTCCATTAAAAGAAATTATGTTAGAACTGCTTTATGTGATCTTGGAGCCGGTGTTAGTGTTATGCCTCTCTCTTTATATCGTAGACTTGAATTGAATAAGTTGACACCTACTGAAATATCTTTGCAAATGGCTGATAAATCAACTGCTATACCTGTCGGTATTTGTGAGGATGTGCCTGTTGTGGTTGCAAATGTCACTATCTTAACGGACTTTGTTATTCTTGATATTCCCGAGGACGATAGTATGTCTATTATCCTTGGTAGACCTTTTCTTAATACTGCAGGGGCTGTTTTTGATTGCAACAAAGGCAACGCCACTTTTCATGTTAATGGCAATGAGCATACGGTACACTTTCCGAGGAAACAATCTCAAGTTCATAGCATCAATTCTATTGAAAAAGTTCCAACTATCATTTTTGGAGGTTTTGAATTTCCTCTCCCTACTGTCAAGAAAAAATATGATATTCTTATTGTTGGGGATTTTCATATCCCCGTTGAGGTAACTTAGTGTTATTCGAAATTTCTCCGGTTCCGTGTTATTCGGAATGAGTTTGTTAACAGGACTTGATCAACCTTGTTAGCGGGTTCATTTTGATGATCACGAGATGGATGGAACTAGAAGGCACATCCTTCTGTACCCTCTTTTTACTTTCTGTTAATTAGAATAAATAAAGAAAAAAAATAGTATTATCAGTCTGTTTTCTGAATTATCCGTGCATTAAAAAATAGTCCGGAAATAAAAGTGCTCGAAATGCCCTGCAAATTTAGTATGATTTTTATG
This sequence comes from Triticum aestivum, assembly GCF_018294505.1. Lineage (NCBI taxonomy): Eukaryota > Viridiplantae > Streptophyta > Magnoliopsida > Poales > Poaceae > Triticum > Triticum aestivum. The sequence goes on along the minus strand of NW_025226269.1, from coordinate 7,730 downwards.
GAATATTTGAGGATTTTAGGCACTGAAAACACTGCAGGAGGGGCAAGCACCAGGCCACGAGAGAGGAGGGCGCCCCCCGTCTCGTGGGCCCCTGGTGGCTCCCCTCCACTTATGCCAGCACCCACACACTTCATCTTCTACCCAAAAAAATCCCCATCCAGCTCAAGCACGAGTTCTAACTCATTTTGCTGCGATTTTCGATCTCTTAGCTCAAAGCTCCATTCACAAAACTGCTTTAGGAGATTGTTGCTTGGTATGTGACTCCTCCATTGGTCCAATTAGTTTTTGTTCTAGTGCTTTATTCATTGCAAATTGTTGCTGCTTAGGTGACCATGTTCTTGAGCTTGCATGTTAAATTTTTGAGGTCCCAAGTAATTCCAATGCATGATATGGGCTCTAGGCACTTGTAGGAGTAGTTGCTATCAATCTTGTCTAGTTATATGCACTTTTATTTTGAAGTTACTAAAAATTTCAAAAAATTTCAGAAAATGTTGAGGAAACTTTTGAGGGGCTCTTCTAGCCAAAGCTCCCAGGAAAAACAAGCTAAAGAGAAGGGAAAAGCCAAGTATAATCTTCCTCGCTTGGCGGAAGTACGACCTTGTGAATGGCCATATGATGATTTCTTGAGAGAGGCTGGAATTCATGAAGACTTTTATGCTCCAAACGAGACTGTAGGCCTCACCGGTTTCATCAACGACCGAATCGATCAGTATCTCTTACTCACCAATACTTTCGTGCAAAACTTTTATTTTTATCCTAAGAAGTCACCGCCTGAAGTATCATTTCATTTATATGACGAGTTCAAAGAAATGTCTTTACGTCATTTTTGCGCGGTATGTAGGATACCTTATGAGGGAGAACTAGAGGAACCCCATCGTGAAGATGTGGCTGGCTTTGTTAATATTATTGCTGTAGAAGAGCCAAAGAAGGGTTCCGAAGCAAAAGTCTCTAGCATACACTTTCCTATTTCACGCTACTTTGCCATATTTGCTAGTAGATGCTTGATTGGTCATGGGAATAGTGGAAACTTGAGTATTCCTGATATTATCATTCTTCAACATGCTTTGCTTGGAGACAATAGTTTTAATATGCGTGCCGTCGTTGCTAAACGGCTAGCCCTTAATCGTACAAAAGGCCCCATATTTGGAGGTATCTATGTTGCACGTCTTGCTAGACATTTTCAGATACCCATTAGGCACCATGAGGAAAAGGAGACAAAATTGCCTCCTCACATTTTAGATTATAAGAGCATGGTAGCACATAAGTTTATTGTTGATAACGAAGATAGGATACTCTTGTATAAACTTAGATTCAATAAGAAACACTTTGAGATTATTATCTTGCCTGCGCCTCTGTTGTTTGAGTTGCTTGCAGAAAAATTTCTGGTCACACCGGAGGCGGTGAACAATCATCGAGCTCAAGCTTTTACTCCAGAACCTAAACCTGAACCGGAACCTGAGATGGACCCTTATCGTGCATCATCTGTCCAGTGGGATCCGGAGATGACCAGCCAGTGGTATCCTGATTACACCTCTCATTACACCGGGGAGAGTAGCGGCAATCCTTGGTATTAAACCAACTTAGGCCAAAAGCCTAAGCTTGGGGGAGTACATATTTCTCACTGACTTTACATTCATGTTCACACACTAGTCGTCGGTGCTCATACTCTTTCATTGTATTATCCATGCTAGTTTAAATTTCTTTTTCTAGTCTTCTTCTTGTGTGATTGATAAACCTTGAGAAAAACCAAAAAAATTAGTTAGTTTAATTTCCTTGCCTGTAGTAGGAATTAAAATGAAAAACCAAAAATATTTCTCGTTCTTCTTTTACTTGTTGGGAGCTTTCCCGTGTAAATAGTTTTATTTTCTTTTCTTTCCTTTGGGGGTCGAGAAGACCATATGAAAATGCTTAGTGGCTCTTATATGCATGATTGTTTATTTAATTTAGAGCCCATATTACTTGTCTTCTCTAGTGAGTTGAATGCTTGCAGATTCCAGCTTAGTCCAATGCACGTGCATTCTTATTATTATACACATCGTTCGGTTGTGCAAGTGAAAGGCAATAATGATGATATATGATGGACTTATTGGGATGAGAAAAGCTGGTATGAACTCGACCTCTCTTGTTTTTGTAAATATGATGAGTTCAACGTTCTTGAGTCAGCTATTATGAACTAAACATATTTGCAATGACATTTAGAGATTATAGTTACTTGTGCCATGCTTGATTAGCTATGAGTTATAATGGTTTACCTTGCGTGCCAACATGCTATTAGAATGATTATGATGTGGTATGATGGGATGGTATCCTCCTTTGAGTGAATTGAGTGACTTGACTTGGCACATGTTCACGCATGTAGTTGAATCAAATCAACATAGCCTTCACGATATTTATGTTCATGGTGGATTATATCCTACTCATGCTTGTACTCGGTGTGAATTAATTTTAATGCATGCTTACGATTGTTGTCGCTCTCTCAGTTGATCGCTTCTCACTCTTTTGCTAGCCTTCACCTGTAGTAAGCGGGAATACTGCTTGTGCATCCAAACTCCTTAAACCCCAAAGTCGTTCCATATGAGTCCACTATACCTACCTATATGTGGTATCTACCTGCCATTCCAAGTAAATTTGTATGTGCCAAACTCCAAACATTCAAATGAAATTCCGTTTTGTATGCTCGAGCAGCTCATGTAACAACTAGGGCTGCCTATTTCTTTCATGCTAGGTGGGTTATTCTCAGAGGAGTGGACTCCGCTCCTCATTCACGAGAAAGGGCCGGTAACCGGGATGCCCAGTCCCATGATCCAAAAAGATCAAAGCAAATCAAAATAATTAAACAAAACTCCCCCAAGGCTGTTGTATGTTGGAGGCACTCGTTGTTTCGAGCAAGCCATGGATTGATGCTTGTTGGTGGTTGGGGGAGTATAAACCTTTACCATTCTGTTTGGGAACTGCCTATAATGCATGTAGTATGGAAGATACAGTCATCTCATAGTTGTTGCGTTGACAGCGAAAGTATGCCGCTCAAAATGTTATTCAATCTCTATTTTTAAAATCGAGCTCTGGCACCACTACAAATCCCTGCTTCCCTCTGCGAAGGGCCTATCTATTTACTTTTATGTTGAGTCATCACCCTTCTTATTAAAAGCACCAGCTGGAGAGCACACTGTCATTTGCATTCATTATTATTGATTTATATTGTGTATGACTTGGCTGGATCTCTTTTACCATGAATTACAATGTTTAGTCAGTCCTTGATCTTTAAAGGTGCTCTGCATTTATGTTTTGCGGTCTCAGAAAGGGCTAGCGAGATACCATTTTGTTATATCATGTTATGATTGTTTTGAGAAAGTGTTGTCATCCGAGTTTTATTATTATGGCTCGCTAGCTGATTATGCTATTGATGTGAGTAATTGTGAGACCTATGTGTCATTGTGAGTATGGTTAGTTCGTAATATTTGCTGAAACTTGAATGCTGGCCTTTCATGTTTACAACAACAAGAGCAAACATAGTTTGTAAAAGTTTTTCTTTATCACTTTCAGTTTATCAACTGAATTGCTTGAGGACAAGCAAAGGCTTAAGCTTGGGGGAGTTGATACGTCTCCAACGTATGTACTTTTCCAAACACTTTTGCCCTTGTTTTGGACTCTAACTTGCATGATTTGAATGAAACTAACCCGGACTGACGCTGTTTTCAGCAGAACTACCATGATGTTGTTTTATGTGTAGAAAATAAAAGTTGTTGGAATGACCTGCAAATCCACAGAGGCACCTTTTGGAATTAATAAGAATTTCTGGGCGAAAGAAATACACTAGGGGGCCCAGGGCCTGTCCACGAGACAGGGGGGCGCCCCCCCTGTAGGGCGCCCCCCCTATCTCATGGGCCCCCTGGACCTCCACCGACCTCAACTCCAACTCTATATCTTCCGTGTCGTGGAGACAAAAAATTAGAGAGAAAGTTGCATCGCGTTTTACGACACGGAGCCGCCGCCAAGCCCTAATCTCTCTCGGGAGGGCTGATCTGGAGCCCGTTCGGGGCTCCGGAGAGGGGGATTCGTCGCCGTCGTCATCATCAACCATCCTCCATCACCAATTTCATGATGCTCACCGCCGTGCGTGAGTAATTCCATCACAGGCTTGCTGGACGGTGATGGGTTGGATGAGATTTACCATGTAATCAAGTTAGTTTTGTTAGTGTTTGATCCCTAGTATCCACTATGTTCTGAGATTGATGCTGCTATGACTTTGCTATGCTTAATGCTTGTCACTAGGGCCCGAGTGCCATGATTTCAGATCTGAACCTATTATGTTTTCATCAATATATGTGTGTTCTTGATCCTATCTTGCAAGTCTATAGTCACCTATTATGTGTTATGATCCGACAACCCCGAAGTGACAATAATCGGGATACTTCTCGGTGATGACCGTAGTTTGAGGAGTTCATGTATTCACCATGTGTTAATGCTTTGGTCCGGTTCTCTATTAAAAGGAGGCCTTAATATCCCTTAGTTTCCGCTAGGACCCCGCTGCCACGGGAGGGTAGGACAAAATATGTCATGCAAGTTCTTTTCCATAAGCATGTATGACTATTTACGAAATACATGCCTACATTACATTGATGAACTGGAGCTAGTTCTATATCACCCTATGTTATAAATATTGCATGAGGAATCGCATCCGGCATAATTATCCATCACTGATCCATTGCCTACGAGCTTTTCATATATTGTTCTTCGCTTATTTACTTTTCCGTTGCTATTGTTACAACTACTACAAAAACCCAAAAACATTTATCTTTACTGTTGTTACTGTTACCATGACTATCATATTACTTTGCTACTAAATACTTTGCTGCAGATACTAAGTTATCCAGGTGTGGTTGAATTGACAACTCAACTGCTAATACTCAAGAATATTCTTTGGCTCCCCTTGTGTCGAATCAATAAACTTGGGTTGAATACTCTACCCTCGAAAGCTGTTGCGATCCCCTATACTTGTGGGTTATCAAGGATCTATTGGAGTCAGAGAACAACTATTAATTGGGTCAAATTTGGTGATGAAAACTCAAAGTTCTTTCAAGCTAAGGCTACCATCAAATTCAGACATAACTTCATTCAGTGCTTATACAATGATCAAGGGGTACAAATGACTGAGCATCATGATAAAGCTGCAATTCTCTGGAATGCTTTCAAAGATAGGTTGGGTCAGACTGGACAGATTTCAGACCCTCTGCATTTAATCAATCTTATTACCAGGGTGGAGGGTTTACAAGACCTAGATGCCCCCTTCACAAAGCAAGAAATTGACTCAGTAATTAAGCACTTGCCTTCTGATAAAGCTCCTGGGCCTGATGGTTTTAATGGGGATTTTATTAAGGCCTATTGGAATATAATTGCTCCTGATTTCTACCAGATGATTGATGATTTCTACCATGGGAAGATCTCACTCCTGAGTATCAATGCCCCCTTTATCACTTTGATACCAAAGAAAGATAATCCAGTGACAGCAAGTGATTTCAGACCTATTTCCCTTCTCAATTGCACTATCAAAATTATCACCAAGCTCTTGGCCAATAGATTACAGACTGTGATTCTCCAGATTGTTCACACCAATCAATATGGCTTCATAAAAAGCAGAACTATTCATGACTGCCTAGGATGGGCTTTTGGGTATCTTCATCAGTGTCACCAATCTAAGCAACCTATTGTCCTCCTAAAACTGGATTTTGAGAAAGCCTTTGATCTGCTTAACCATGAAGCCATTCTTGCTATTCTGAGAGCTAGAGGTTTTGGAAGTAGATGGATCTACTGGGTCTCCATGCTGCTTACCTCAGGAACTTCTTCTGTTTTGCTCAATGGAGTGCCAGGGAATTTTTTCACTGCAAACAGGGAGTCAGACAAGGAGATCATGTTTCTTCTCTGCTATTTGTCCTTGCAACAGATCTTCTACAGTCCATGCTTAATGAAGCCACATCAGAAGCTAATTCAGGCACCAATCAATAGTCAAGCTTGCCCTGATTTTCCTATGATCCAATATGCTGATGATACAATCCTCATTTTACCTGCTGATGCTAGACATATTGCTCAAGTCAAAAATCTCATTCTTCATTACACTGCTTTTACTGGACTCAAGGTCAATTATGAGAAGTCTTTCTTGGTGCCCATCAATGTTCCTGAAAATCAACTCCAACCCTTGCTCAATATGATGGGATGTCAACAAGGTCAATTCCCTTTCACATATCTGGGTCTTCCCCTTGGAACTTCTAAGCCAAAAATTGAAGACTATAGTCCTATGTTGCAAAAAATTGAGAGAAGGCTCTCTGGTTGTTCCACTATGTTGTCTTATGATGGAAGATTATTGCTCATCAAATCTGTTTTTGCATCCTTGCCAATCTTCTTCAGGTGCACCTTGGCTCTCCCAATGGGGGTGATTGAGCAGATCAATAAATATTTGAGAAACTTTCTATGGAGGAAATTTGGAATGGAAGACAGAGGAACAACTCTAATTGCTTGGTCAAAAGTTTGCCTACCTAAAAAGCAAGGTGGTCTTGGTGTTCTTGACATTGCTCTTCACAATAAGTCTCTCCTCATGAAAAATATCCTCAAGTTTTTAAACAAAGAAGATGTACCCTGGATTAGGCTAATTTGGGAGAAATACTACCACTCTGTCCCTCCAACTGGCCATGCTGCGGGATCTTTTTTGGTGGAAAGCACACATCAGTCTCCTAGATGAGTTCAAGAAGATTTGCAAGTGTAGTATTGGAAATGGGCAAACGGTCCTGGCTTGGAAAGATTCTTGGATTGAGCACAAATTCCAGCACACCCTTCCACATCTTCACTCCTTTGCTTTGAATGATGAGCAGTCTGTTCAAACTTTTTTTGGGGAGACTGATTGGACTGAACATTTCCACTTGCCTCTCTCTGTGGAAGCCCATGGGGAGTTTATTCAACTCCAAATTCTTCAACCCACTTTACTCCCAACCACAGCAGATAAGTGGACTGTCATTGGGAGCTCTGGCAAGATATCTGCAATCCAAATTTATAACCTTCTTTTGGATCCACATGATGAGCATCCTTTCTTCAGTATTATATGGAAAAGCTCTAGTAGGCTTAAGTACAAAATATTCTTTTGGTTAGTGGCCCACTGCAGAATCAACACTAGAGCTCTCCTTCTCAGAAAAGGAATGCATCTGGATGATATTCACTGTCCTAACTCTAACCAGCAAGCTGAAGAAACAACTATGCATTTGCTATGGGACTGTAACTTCGCGCAAGATTGTTGGAATTCATTGTTGCCTCTTAGGAAAAGAGGTACCTCAGTCTATGAGGATACTGTGTTGGCTTCGACCCTATTACCGAAGCATTTTGCAATTGAGATCATCATTTAGGATGCTGGAATATCTGGATTCAGAGAAATAATAAGATCTTCAGAGCACTTCCACAGACAATTCAATCCTGGTGATTTTACCTTAAACAAGACCTTAAACTTCTGAAGTACAAGGTAAAGAGCAAGTTTGAAGAGGGGCTGACTCAGTGGATAGCACATCACCTGTAATCATGAGAACTTTTCCTAGAACAGGCATAGTCTAAAGACATTTTGGTTTCTTTCCCTTCCTTGGGGAGGTTGTAATATATTTGTACTATAATTTTCTTTTAATATATTTACCATAGAACTATTGTTCTACGGTGTTGGGTCAAAAAAAACTTAGTTCTTATCTTCTCCACACATC
>NW_025226268.1:0-19799 GCF_018294505.1 Triticum aestivum | reverse complement strand
GCCCCCATCCTAAACCCTAAGATAGATATTGGGGTAGCCCTCCGGCGAGCCCCTTCCTTCTCCTTCCTTACCTCCGGCTCACTCCGGCCATCTCTCGAAAACCTACTGACCCTATTTCAAAATCACTCGATTGACAATTACCTAAACTGTTTTTCACTTCTTTTGGTGTGGATAGCTGGGGCGCCATGAGTAGGGCAGCGGCCGCCGCGCACAGGCTCCTTATCCGTGCAAGATCACTTGTCTCATCCATCAATCATCAACCTACGAAATCTTTTTTTTACTCTGTCTTTAGAAAGACACACAGAAAACAATGTGAATTGATTTTTATTTTTATTTAGTTTTTGTTGGTCCAGTCCCGACGCCGAGTACTTCCGGCGGTGGTGATACGGTCGACGACGAACGACGACGACAGACGAAGCTTGCTAACGAGCTCGACGAGTTGCTTTTACGCTGAGACGCACCGCAGTACAAAGCCGGCTTCCTCAATACCTATGTTCAAAGCTAGCACATACAACCACGCTGATAGCCAATGCTAGCTAGCTATCAATCTGCTTGGTAGATATACAACGCACGCACAACAGCTGATCGATCCAGCCGGAAACACACGCGTACGAAGCGGCGACTTGGATAGCCACGGGAGTGTGTCGCTCCCGTTATTACTTTCATTGCTTTGATCAACTCACGGTACAAAGTATACACGGGGGTTTACTTGTATATATAGCAGTTAGGCTAGTACCAGCAACAAACCGACTCGGCCACTAAAACTAGTCCTACCCGGCTACGTACATGCAAGACGTGATTAATTCCAACAATCATCCCCCTAATCACGACATCGTCATGTTACAGTTTGGACGCCGATCCTTCTTCTCATCTCCAAGACCTTCTCTCGATCCAAGGCCTTGCATTGGATGTCCGCCAGCTGATCATCGGTGCGAATGTAGTTGACTTCCGTCTTACGTTCTTCTACGCCGTTCTTCACTAGTGATACATCGTATCAATGTGCTTGCTCCTATCATGCCGCACTGGATTCTTGGGTAAAAAAGTTATAAACTCATTGTCAACGTTGAGCGCCACTGGTTCCGGATCTCGATCCATGAGATCACCGTGTAGCCATCCTAGCCACACACCTTGACACTCTGCTTTACTTGAAGTCGATGTCACCACTTTCTGTCTTCGTGATAGCCAGCTTACTACGCTTTCACCAAGAAAATATGCCACGCCCGAGGTACACTTACAGTCGCCAACAATTCCTTTCTTGTCACTACCACTGTAGCCGAGTAGTTTCACCATCTCCTTCTTGCTTAGCTCAAGACGAGGTTTCATTGAAGCGACAATGTGATTGCAATCTTCATGCCACTGCTTTCAAGTACCTTCCTTGCATATGCCTCCTGGCATAGTGTGATCCCCTCCGACTTTTGATGTTCCTCCATCCTGAGGTAGTAACTCAAAATACCAAGATCATCCATCTTGAAAAGCTCCTTCATTTATAGATTGAACTTTGCAATCACCTCTTCATCTGCTCCAGTTATCAACAGGTCGTCGACTTAGATGCCAACTAGTAGACGGTCCCTTCCTTCACCTCTCTTGTACATCGCATGCTTTAGTGGGGCTTTCTCAAATCCAAGAGAAATCAGTGTATGATCAAGTTTGATGTCCCATGCCCAAGAGCCTTGTTGTAGCCCGTACAAGACTTTGTGTAGCTTCAGTACCTTGTGTTCCTCTCCCTCTTTGATGAATTCCGGTGGCTGATTCACATACACATCTCCTTCTAACTCACCATTCAAAAACGCAGATTTTACATCCATGTGATGTATCTTCCATGATTCCTGAACCGCGAGAGCGATGAGTAATTTCACCGATTTCATCCTTGCACCGGGAATGAACACTTATTCGAAGTCCACATGTTTCTCTTGCACGTATTCTTTGACTACTAGCCTTGCTTTGTGCTTCACGGACCCTCCGGCATCTGTCTTGATCTTAAATTCCTACTTGAGATCCATGACTTTTTCATTGTTGGGAAGATTCACAAGCTCCCATGCATTGTTGTCGTGGATCGACCTCAACTCCTCTTCCGTAGCCTGATGCCAATACTCCTTTGTATTTGCATCTTCGAATTCCGCCGGTTCCTTGGCGCTTGCTAGACATCGCCGCCCACTCCGTTTCACCTTTTCCGGGTCTTTTGTCCAAAGAGCTTCCTCCGGACGTATATCGATCACCGGGCGTGGACGATCGGTTGTCGGTAGACATGTCCTTGCTTCCTTCATGAGCACAGGCGTTACGTTCCCGTTCCCATCTCCACACGTGGACGCGGTCCCTCCTGGACCTCCACTGTACGAGCCACCATGCAGGAGTAGCTTGCCACGCCCAGCTAGGCTTCCTTGCTCGTTGGCAAAGCTCCCAAGTAGTACATCTACATGAGGCCCTTGCACAAAACGTGAGCCACCCAGGCCTTCTGCTGGACAAGTTTCTAGCTCACATGAGCTTTGACTTGCAGCTACACCACCATAAGCAGTTGCCTTGCAACCTCCTACTGCAGCACTCGCTGATGGACATGAGGCATCCTGACTCCATGCGAGACCTCCCGCTCGAGTTCCTGTGGCCAGTACTTTCGGCCTATTCAGCAGGACACCACGTTCGCCTGTTACTGGGCAGAATTGCACGGCTGCTGCGCACGTGTCCACTCTTACACCAGCATACTTTGATTCGTGGTCTTCCGGTGCCACGTACGCCAAAATGATATTCGTGTCCGTAGCATCGACACAAATTTTAGAATTATGTCTCGCATCAATAGCTTCGACACGAGTTTCGAAATCACCTCCCGTATCTGTAGGTGGATACGAGTATCCGAACCATGATTATAATGGCAAACTTTTTCTTCCATGAGCGTGACAATTTCTTTAGTCGACGCTTGAAGAACTGGATCCTTCTCGTCCACGAGTTCACACATCAACATCATGTCACCTCCGTCTCCTTGCTGGGCTATGAGCGCCTTCTCCTTCGGGGGATTCTTACACTCCGACTTGAAGTGTCCGAGCAGATTACAGTTGTGGCAGCAGATCTTCCTCTTGTCGAACTTTTTCTTCCTTGGCTTCTCCGACTCTTCGTCGGTGTCCTTTGCGGGACGGTACTTTTCACCGCTACCGGACGCCTTGTTGAAATTGTTCTCTTTGGAAACCATTGCCAGCCACTGAGCACGCGTTAACATCAGGTACTCATCATGTTTTGCATCGCCGTAACTCAACTTCGTCCGCTCATCATGGGCCTTGAAGCGACCAAGCAGATCATCCAAGGTGAGAGTCTTGAGATCAACACACTGCTCGATCGCTGACACAATCGGCATGTAGCGCGGTGGAGCGGCACGTAGGAAACGCCGGACCACAGAGATGTCCTCTAACTTCTCTCCGAGACCGCGAATCCCGTTCACCATGGAAGCAACCCTCGCTGCGAAGGCGTCCACCGTCTCGTCTTGTCCCATCCTCAAATTCTCGTAACTTTTCAGCAAAGTTTGCAAGTTAGCCTCGCGCATGCGTGAGTGCCCTAGATGCAATGTCTTGAGCGTGTCCCACGCCTTCTTCGCTGATGTCTTCGAGATAAGATGTTGTTGCACGTCCACCGGCATCAGCGAGCAGATGGCCGTGATAGCCTGGCGATCCTTCCGATACAAGGCACCACCCTTCAGGTACTCCTCACCGCCGGGGTCGATGGCTTCCCAGAGCTCATTGGCCTCGAGCGCCCACTCCATCATGGTCGCCCACACCACGAAGTTCCCACGGTCGAATTGTGGATACTCCGATCTCACCGGATCAGCAATTACTTTAGCCGCACCGGAGTACTCCGCCAGTTGCTTGGTCTTCTCGTCGTCCGAAATGACCTCCCGTTACTAGGAGATCAGCCTTGCTCTAGATACCAATTGTTGGCCCAGTCCCGACGCCGAGTACTTCCGGCGGTGGTGATACGATCGACGACGAACGACGACGACAGACGAAGGTTGCTGACGAGCTCGACGAGTTGCTTTTACGCTGAGACGCACCGCAGTACAAAGCCGGCTTCCTCAATACCTATGTGCAAAGCTAGCACATACAACCACGCTGATAGCCAATGCTAGCTAGCTATCAATCTGCTTGGTAGATATACAACGCACGCACAACAGCTGATCGATCCAGCCGGAAACACACGCGTACGAAGCGGCGACTTGGATAGCCACGGGAGCGTGTCGCTCCCGTTATTACTTTTATTGCTTTGATCAACTCACGGTACAAAGTTTACACCGGGGTTTTCTTGTATATATAGCAGCTAGGCTAGTACCAGCAACAAACGGACTCGGCCACTAAAATTAGTCCTACCCGGCTACGTACGTACATGCAAGACGTGATTAATTCCAACAGTTTTGAACTCCTTGCATGTGCTTGGATGGATGGACGGAGCTCATGGAGGCGGCTGCAACTCAGTGCACACTGGATAACGCATCAGCTCAGTATTATTTATGGCATGTAGTATGGATGGATGGACGGATTGATTGAACCCATCATAGAATCCCTGATGGATAGATCACTCTCCTTACTCCATCGTGGCTATCGATCCGTGAAATGCAAATGCTGGGAGTAAATAGCATAAAACTACTACTTTACAGGCTAAGGTTTCAAAAAACTACCGGTTTTTTATTTTTTCTCAGATAATTACCAAATGAGTGGTCGGCTGTTTCAAAAAACCATGATGACAGAGTGTTTTACAATTAATCATGATTATGACAGTTGGGCCCTGTGTGTTAGAGCTCTAATTATTTGACCGTTAGTTTGACCGTTAACTGGCATGTGAGACCCATAAGTCAGAGTATTTCTGAAAAGCAATCAGGTCCCTGAAAATATTTTAAAAAACAATCAGGTCCCTGCATCTTTTCCCAAAAAGCAATCGGGTCCCTGCTAAAGATCACCGCAGCCACCGGCGCGGCTCCTCTCGGCGCCGCCTCGTCCGGTCGGCAAGCCACGCCCGCAACCTCCGTGAGCTCACCGACGGGCGGCCTCTCTCTCTTTCCTCTTCCTTGCGCCGGCTCGAGGTGTGTCTAGGCGAGCAACGGGCTGGGGTCCAGGCGGTGCTCCTTGCAGGCCGCTGTCGCTGCTCCTGGCCATGGCGCGCTGCCTCGCCTGTGCGGCCGTCGCCATGCCCTACCATCGTCTGTACGGCCGCCGGCACGCCCAAGAAGAATGCAACGGCCGTCGTCGCTGCCTTCGCCGTCCTCCTCGAGCTCCCCGCAGACGACCACGCGTACGGCCTACGCCGCTGCCGGAGTGCGCGCCTCCCACTGCCGCGGCCGGGGACAGCCTTTGCTGTGGCCGCCGAAAGGTGAGGCTGGACCCGGTAGTGCGGGGCGAAGGTGAGGGGTAGACGCGATGGGTGGCGGGTGGATGCAGTGGGCAGTCATTGCCGCGCGGGGGGGGGGGGGGGGGGGGGGGGGGGGGGGGGGGGGGGGGGGGGGGGGGGGGTCAGTGAACGGCGGCGGAGGACAGGGCAGGCTCACCGGAGGAAGGAGGAAAAGTGTGGAAGATACACTGACATGTGGGCCCACATGTCAGTTAACGGTCCAACAGACGGTCAAATAGACGGATCGTTTAGATGTGGGCCCGACCTGTCATAAACATGTTTAAATTTGAAGCAACGGTCATTTGGGGTTTTTTGAAACAGCCGACCGCCCATTTGATAGTTATCTGAGAAAAATTAAAAACCAGTAGTTTTTTGGAACCCTAGCCTGTAAAGTAGTAGTTTTATACTATTTACTCAAATGCTGGCTAAAACATATTGCCGTCATATATACCATCAGAAAAGCGTTGCTTCTCTCATTGTAGTACATGTGTCATTGTATATGGATGGAACATGTAGAAAGCCACCCACCTGTATACTTGCAGCATGACAATACATCATGGGTACATCATTCAGTGCGTTGCCGTATTCCAGATCTTCAGGACGCAGCCAGAGCTTGCGGGGTACCCTGGTGGTTCCCCATCACTGGATCTAGTGGACATATAATTGTTGGCACAGGCCATGTGAGTGACGGCAGAGCTAACAATGGATCTTATGCATGCATGATGATGGCCGGCCAGAACTGTGGAGAGATAAGATGACAATGGTTTGTCAGTTTTGGTCAGGTAGAGATAAATCAAACCACGATGGCAGAGAAAAAAAAATACGTTACATGACCCAAGTACGTGATGTGAAAAAGAAACTTCCTCCACTATCATTTGTGAGTTTTGAACTGTTACTTCAAGATGCACGCATGAGCCTCTGTTTTTCTCTTGTCATGAAAACATGGCAAAAACAAAGAGAGGATAAAATGTGCAGTTCATTTGTTTGTGTGATAATTACTACTGCAATGTACATACACTGGCCTCTGCTTCTTCCGCCACCTAAAACCTGAGGCATTTCTCGATCCATCTTGGAATGACATGCTTCATCGATCTCGTCTTGACATGAGACAGCTTTGTGTATGTGTTTTTGTGCACGACTGGTACCAGTAGCTAGCATTAAGTAGGATGTGAAGTTTCTTTGTAGGACTGTAGTAGCTTGGTTGCAGAAAGTGGCCGCCATGGGTGGATGCACAATCGAAGCTAGCCTGGTGCTACCATTTTAGGGGTGTGGCACATGATAGATATATCAACACTCGATGGAATGGACGCTGCGCTGGAAAAGTCATCACTCCAAAGCCTCCCTATCAAATCACCTACCTACCTGTGTGGGTGCATGTGTGTCCAGGGACGGAGTTGAAGATTGGGCAAAATATACTATTGCACTCTGGATGAATGGACATTTGAGTGGGGATCACTTTGTCGACCGTTAGGCCAACTCAAACACACGATCTCAAACGGATATCCGTTTTGTCCGGATTTCGTCCGTTAGAGTAGGGTAATGGGGCGGTGTCTGTCCGTTTTACTGGATGTGTCGGTCGTGCGTCCAAGACGCGGCCGCATCTGGTCCGCTAGGGCTTCTAGAGGCATTATGTATACATTTTTGAACAATATGCATTACAAATAGCTTTGCAACGAAATAAATCAAACAGTGCAAATAGTTTTACAATCAAATAGTTCCACATCCGAATAAAACACAATCAAATAGTTTTACAACCCTATTGAAATTGTCTTCAGCACCTCAAAAGAAAATGAACCAATACATCTATTGGTTGCCAAGTGAGTCCACATGTGCTTAACTAGGTCATCTTGGATCTGCATTTGAGTATGCCAATCACACATTTCACGATGAAATTGGGTGAATTGTTCAAATGTTGCTGGTTCTTGGTGCTCAGGCTCAACAATTTCACCCTAAAAATCAAACCCTTGGTCGTAGATGTTGTCATCACACTCATCCTCAACAATCATGTTGTGCATGATCACACAAGCAGTCATCACCTCCAAAGGTTTTCGGTGCTACATGTCAGTGCAGGGTTTCGAACAATACCCCATCGAGATTGAAGCACACCAAAACCACGCTCCACATCCTTCCTAGCACTCTTGCATCTGGGAAAATCGTTGTTTCTTCTCTTCTTGCGGATTGGGAAATGTCTTAACAAGAGTTGACCACTTAGGATAGATACCATAGGTAGTATCCCTTGTTGTACTGGTGGCCATTGATATCAAAGTTGACCTCTGGGGAGTAGCCTTCTGCAAGCCTTGCAAGCACCGGAGTTCTCTAAAGCACGTTGATATCATTGTGGGAGCCAGCCATGCTGAAGAAAGAATGTCATATCCAAAGATCTTGTGAAGACACCGCTTCTATTATGACAATGGCGCATTTCACATGGCCCTTGTGATGTCCCTGCCAAGCAAATGGACAGTTCTTCCACTTTCAGTGCATACAATCTATGTTGCGGCAGTTGAGTCTCTCAGGTACTCAGGGCCGAACACTGCCACCATGGCCTTGCAGAAACTCTACATTGACAACAGCTTGTGGACTCACTCATGCACATATACACATCCACAAGATCGCTTGGAATTCCGTATTCTAACATGCGAATAGCCATAGTGCATTTATGGTTAGAGCAGAAGCCAAGCTTGCCAAGGGGCATCCTCTTTGCACTCAAAGTATGGGTCATAGGCTACACCACCCTCTCGAATACGATTGGACACATTTCTCACCATAAGGAAGCAGCGATGGAATTGATGTGGTTTCAAGAGCGCGGAATTCTCAAAGTAATCGACATGGAGCAGGGCATGACCGCTCGCCCTTTTGCGGTTCAAGGCCGGAGCATGACCCGGGATTGACCCCCTGAACTGAGACCGCTGCCTAGCAATGTGGTCATTGACGACCAATGCAGCCACCACAAGCTCTTCGTCATCCAAGGACGAATCATCCGATGAAGAAATGAATGGAAAAAACATACTTGTCCCCACTATACCTTCTGCACAAAGTGTGAACACCTTGTGTTCATGGTGGAGAAGCGGTCGGGAAAAGCACCTTCTCCCCTCACAGGAAGCAGGGAAGGTTGGCATTGGCGGTCGGCGGCAGACGGATATGCAGCGCCTGCCGGAAGGTGTTGGGGTCGATGGGCGTCGCCGGCGGCCGTAGCTTCCCTGGTATTGCATGGGATGGAAAAGAGCCACAAACGCCGGCGAAAAACACCTCTGAAAAGGCCAGCGTGGGGCGGCTATGCCGAGGGGTTGTCGTGGTTTTGGCAGCCGGACTGAAAAGAGATGAGGCGGCCGGAAAATGGGTCGGCGATGGCGATGACTGGGGGCGGGGGGAGGGCGGGGTGTGGGAGAAAAGGGGGTCGTGTTCCCGATAAGCGTGCCGAAGAAGGACAAGGACGCCCGTCCCGGCTGTCCACGCGCTATCCGTTTCATCGCAAACGAAACCGGACAAAAAGAAGACATTTGTTTGTTTGCTCTTACACGCTGGGCCGCATTTTGTGTCCGTTTACCCTCAAACGGACGCGACTGGACCCTAGAGTTGGCCTTAGGCCATTCCTAGTGTGCACGCCCATGATGTTGATGGTGCATGTAGTATGTGATTAGTAGAAACAGTTGTCTAGAGTACAATGAACAAAAAGGAAAGGTGAAGTTGATAACCCAGTTTCGACCCATTAGCTTATGCAATGTTGTCTATAAGGTAATTTCCAAGGTACTATCAAACATGTTGAAATCTATTTTGCATGAGATAATATCCTTGTCTGAGTGCCTTTGTTCCCTGTAGATTGATTACAAACAATGTGTTAATTGCATATGAGTGTTTCCATGCAATTAAAAAACGTCGTCAAGGAAATCATGGTATTTGTGCAATTAAACTTGACATGCACAAAGCATATGACCGTGTTGAATGGGGATTTCCTCGTGATATGATGCTTCGATTGGGTTTTAATACGGAGTGGGTTGACATGATGATGATATGTGTGACCAGTGCCAATTACATAATTTGGTTTAATAATGACGAGGCAGAGGTCTTTACCCCTACGAGGGGTTTATGACAGGGTGATCCCTTGTCCCCATATTTGTTCTTAATTTGTGTTGAAGGTTTGTCCAGTCTGCTAGCGCACGAGGAGGAGAATGGTGGTATCCAAGGTATTAGGGTGTGTCGTAGTGCACCATCAGTTTACACTTACTTTTTGCTGACGATTCCCTAATCCCGATGAGAGCGGATGCGTCGAACGCCACATCACTCCAAGGTGCTCTAGATTTGGACTGTGCCAATTCCGGTCAGATGATCAGTGAAGCTAAGTCTAGTATTTTCTTCAGTCCAATACTAGAGTGGAAATCAGGGAGGAGGTATGTTCAAAATCGATCTATCTATCTATCTATCTATCTATCTATCTATATCTATACCTCTACTAATTAGGCACTTCCTAAAAATTCCCACATTAATTAGATTTTACGAGCCGTTAATCTGGTGGGACCGAATTATTACGGTGTAGATCTATTCACAGATGAAAAATAACTCACGTGTCTCTTTTTTAATCATCTAAAAACTCTCACGTATTTATAAATTAGGAGAAGTTTATATCATGAGACCCAGCCTACAACCTACACGTAGTTATCATTAGAAAATCTCCACGCGTATTGCCCTGATCGACATTGACACATGCTTGAGGCCCAATCTCTCACGTCTCTCTCTCAATCTCTCATTTTTTTTCTCTCTCTCAATCTCTCACGTCTCTCTCTCATTCTCTCAATTCTCCTTCATCTCCAGAATCTTTGCCACTGCTCCTGCCCAACTGCCCAATCTCCCACGTCTCTCTCTCTCTCAATCTCTCAGATCTCCCTGATCTCCTGAATCGCTAATCCTCCCTCTCTCAATCTCTCAGGTCTCCCTGATATCCAGAATCCTTACCATGGCTCCAGCCCAATTGATGAGTCATGAGACGTTCTCCGCAATCTTCCTCCTCGCCATGCACCCATGTTTCCAGATCGCTAATCTGTTTCTTTGGACGTGGATGTATCAATTCCAAACAGACGGATCCATGAACATCTCTGGCCGACAGATTTGGTAGAAAAGGAAGAACAAGTATAGGTGGATTCTACAGCGGAGGAAGAGGCGGCAAGGTACAGAAACGAGCTTAGAGATTTCCTTTACAAAAGAGCACAAGGCACATCAAACATCAGGTTGGTTCGCCGGATACCCTATAACCCAACAGTCAATCCCATGCTGTCAGCCGCCCTTGCGTTGTTCTTGCCGATAACTTTGAGGTGTGATGCACAAGTGGACCATGCTCAGCACTGTATGTATCTCCCAATAGATGTGCAAGTACACAATCTTGGTGGCTTGATCTATTCTCCTCGGCTGCAGGCGCAGACACGCACATGGAACCCATGCCCCTGATCTCGATGTTATACCCAGCCATTGCTCAGATTTTTTTTTTGGTAAAATAGCCACTCAGATTGAAATAGGAGAGATACATTGTTGTACTTCCTGTACATGTTGTAGTTGTGGGAGGTCGTCCTGCTGTTGTGGAGGGCCTGAAGATCGGTTCAAGTTAATGAAGCAAGATGGTCAAGGGTGATGCACCTGCGGCCAAAGGCTTCAGCGACATTGATGCATTACCTTGCATGCAGGTCTTCAATAATTTCATCTCTTTAACAGCAATAGTATATGTTAATATTATTTTGTATTCCTGTTTGAACCAACGGAAGGGGCATGCATATTGACTCCTAAGATCATCTACTGACTCAGCGTGAGCTAATAGTTATGATATTTCTGTTCCACTTTCAGACAAACTAAGGAGGATAAAATTTAATGGCAACGGATACATTCGGAGGCACAAGCATAGCATCATGGTGTGGAGAGTAATGGAGTCTGTTACCGTATAGCACCAGGTTGAGATACTTCTCACATATGCGTCTAGGGGGAGATATAGCTCTTTTTTTTAAAGGTAGCAACCATTCAAGGTGGGCTCTTGCTTGGTTGCTGTAGGAACGATCCAATTATTATCATACAAACTTTTCTTTTGTTTTCAATATACTACATTTTCTATTACGCTAGGATTAGTCTAGAATATATTCTTATGATTCTTGGAAGTGTTGAATATATATATGCCCGTACTTACATTAATATAAAGTAAATGTAGATCCATAGATTTGTTATTCAGCCTTTAGGTGCAGTTTAAGTTATTCATGCAGGACTGATAGATAATAGTTAGTATACCTTATCTAATGTCGATTTATTGTTAATATAAGGTGGTTAGACACAAGATCCACTAAGTTTCACGTAATCATATTTGAATAACTGTTGTATGCGTTAGGTGAATACATATCTATAAGGCTTCTCGAGGAGAGATTATGCTCGATTTATTTCATATATTGCTTTCATCCTGTTTGACTCGATCGATCTAATGCATTCCACCAGGTCACATGGTCAGCGAGGATATGATGTGGAACATGTGATATGATTGCCAGCTTGCACATGCTAATTTCAATATGTTATCAGGGTGGTCCCCTTCTGTTTTCTTATGTATTCTTTGGTTTTAATCATTTCGTATCCCTGGAACTTACAACTACTATTGCATTTGATATCTTCACGAGGCATAATTATTTAGGAGCTTGCTTTAGGTTTACATAAGCATAACGACGCAAAAAATAATGTAAGATGTATAAATTTCAGAGCATTATAGCTTTAATTATCATTTTGTTATTAAGAGGCTTGATGAAGTTAGACTATTAATACAAAAAGGTTTGTTTGTTCGAGTTGAAATTTCTTTCAAATGTGGCACGTGTAATATTTTCTGTTGTCTTCTTATCTTTCTGCATGGGAATTCATTCTGATAGATCAGCAATTTATCTTCCATTACAGAGGGCATTGAACAAAAAACAAATTGTTTTTATCTGAGATCAAATTTTTCATTAATTCTGAAAGATATGAACAAACTAATCTGCCACTATATATTGCATCCAACATTAAATAGACAAAATACAGATTTTTACATAAGCGATTACTTTTTTTACGGCATTACCAAAGTTTCTGTTGTAGTATTATCCAATCGCATTGGTGAGAGGGTGATGATTTCGTAGCTACATTATTACTGGACAAGAAATGTTCTTTTGGTAAATATTTATATCGTTCGAATATCGGTATGCGCAATGCGTGTGCAAGGCATCGACTTAATGTGACACCTGCCATGGTATATGGAGTTAAACTAAGAGTGATCCATGACATCAAGCATATGCATTGTGCTCTTCCTGTCATAGTTGACATGGACAAGGCAAGAGTAAAAAGGAAGTACATGTCGGAACCATTCTGCACAAGGGATTCAATCTTGACGTACACATGCAAGTACATGGTTATGTCGTCCAAAAGGTAATGCTTACTTCCAGAAATACTGTAATATGGTGGTCTTCTTACAACCAAAGTCTCATTGTTAGTTTTAATTGGAGCTTAACTCACCTACAAAATTATGATTTGTCGCTTTGGATTATCTGATTTTCTTTCTGTGCACATTTATTCAGATGCAAACTATCCACAGGTTATACCTTAGAAATATGCTTGGTCACTTAGAATGAGATATAATTTATACACCTCTATTTCCATGGCGATCCTATAAATCAATGCCATTGTGGTGAAGACAAAAAAAAAATAGGTTACAGTTTCATATGCACTACAGTGTTTTTTTTCTTTCGTTGTAGGTTTCTTTTTGATTGTGCGAGAAATGCTGACCTTATTTCTTTTTTCCTTTTCCATATTTTATAACATCTCTAATTTTACTTCTATGTGGAAATTGAATGGGAAGGAATGACATGTGATATACTTCGGTTGTTGCTATCAATTGGCATGCTATACACTTTATAAAGAGTTTACTAATTTTTTGCAACTTTTTCTCCATTTGATTATTGCTGTTTGCTATTTAAAAGAAATTGGTTGATATCGGTTACATGATAGCTCTCTCTCCGCAAAGTTCATTCCAATCACCAAGATACAATATTTCACTGTAGACACATAATAACTTTTTTAATATATATAGAATTTTCAGTGGAAAAATAATTTTTTTTACTTGCGAACAAGCATCTCTTTCAAGATATATTTGAGAGGAAAAATAGTGTGGAGCACATCTTAAGAAGAACATTACAATAAGACTATAAGTAACTGAAATTGCATATGAATCTGAATAAGTTATTTATTATTACTTCAATTAAATAATGTAGTCCTACATATTATCATGTAGTAATTGAACTTTTATTCCGAGGAACAAGTTTGTAAGTGCATAAGTAACAACTGAATATGGGGATATGGCTGATTAGCGCCACACTCTCCTCCGAAAAAGATGACATTTCACAAACTGACATGGTCGTAAACAAGCGGCATAGACCATTCTTCGGTACATACGATTATTAGCGAATGGTATGTAGAATTTAAACAAGACATGTGCAAAAATTGACACACTAAGTTTGCTACACAATCGGAATGTTATCAATAAATCTGAATTTTATTCTTGATGGACATATAAACCATGCATATATAGACAACCTAACACAAACTACATTGATGGTAATAAATATAAGTTATTTTCTCAATATTATGCCAAATGGGCATTAACTACACTAGCCCGTGCAACTGCACGGGTTGGCGACTAGTTGAATATAATGTCAGAGGCCCTATCAGATAAGTACTTGGGGTTACCTTCCCAAGTGGGTGTTGACCGCATCGACAGTTTTATTCATTTAATTGAGAGAGTTGTGGCAAGAATTATGGGCTGGAATGAGAAGACTTTGTCCATAAGTGGCAAGGGGTTTTACTGAAAGCAATTAAGCAGGCTATTCCATCCTATGCTATGTCAGTATTTAAGATACCCAAAAATATTTGCAAGGAAATTTGTAACGCAATTGCTAGATTCTGGTGGGGAGGCACTCAAGAAAAGAAGAAACTGCACTGGAAGGCTTGGTGGAATATGTGTATCTCAAAAAAAGAAGGTGGGATGGGCTTCAGAGATCTACACTGCTTTAATCAAGCTTTGCTAGCTAAACAGTGTTGGAGGTTATTAAGTGACCCAGATTCGCTTTGTGCCTAGGTATTAAGAGCGAAGTACTATCCGAATGGGGATTTATTAAACACAACCTTGAGGAAAGGGGCATCTTTTACCTGACAAAGTATCATGTCAGGATTGAAAACTTTCAAGAGGGGGTCTCTTTGGAGACTAGGCAATGGCGAATCGATTAATATCTAGTCGGACCAGTGGATTCCTTCGAGTCATGACAGGAAAATAATGACACCAAGAGGACAATGTTTGCTGACCTCGGTGAAAGAAATCATTAACCCAGTCATGGGAGACTGGGTCGAGGAGTTACTTAGGGATAATTTTTGGCCTGTGGACGTTGAGAAGATCCTGCAAGTTCCTCTTCCATCTCACGGACAACCAGAATTTATTGCCTGGCAGTTTGCAAATTCAGGATGCTTCACAGTTAAATCTGCTTATCATGCTGAATGGCGTGCTACATACCGCACTAGAGCCCGGCTAGACCATGTTGTGGACGGTGTTGTGCCACACCCGGTTTGGAAGAAGGTGTGGGTTAGTTGTGTTCCACCAAAAGTGCAAGTCTTCACCTGGAGAGCCTTGCATGGGATCATACCATGTTAATATACTTTGAGTGATCGCCATATGAAATCACCCATTGTCTATCCGGGGTGTAAAGTGGAACCAGAAGATTTGAGGCATATGGTGTTCACATGCCCAAGGGCAAGGGAGGTTTGGTCCAGTCTGGGAATGGAAAACAGTGTGATTACAGCAGCGAGACGTGATAGATCAGGTTCAGAGATCCTTGAATATCTTATGTTTGCACAATTTTTTAATGAAGATAACAGCCGCAGCCGGATTATACACAGCACGGAAATTGTTATGGTGACCTGCTGGTTCCTTTGGTGGGAACAAAGGAAGTTAGTCAATGGTGGAAAGGTTGGTACTGCAGTTCATACAGGGCTAAGTATTCGAGGCATTGTTGCAAACTGTAATGCCCAGAAAATGAAGCAGAGAAGAAATGTAAAGGGTTGGACAAGACAAGCTATGGGATCTCTAAAACTGAACGTTGATGCATCCTTTGATGATGATTCAGGTTCAGGGGCCTTGGGAGCAATCGTTAGAGATGCTGGAGGGATCTTCATAGCGGCTGTAGTGAGTTATAAGCAACATGCACTTGATGTGCCGAGTATGGAGGCTTCAGCTATGTTGCTCGGTTTGAGGCTAGCACAAAATTTGGGTATTCATGACCTAAATGTGGAGAGTGATTTCATGGAAATAATAAATGCCATTCTTTACCCGGCAGAATACAGAGCGTCAGGGGCGGTGATTACCGATGAATGCAGCGAATTGTTATGTTCTTTTCGCATGGCGACAATTTCTCATTGTTATCGAGAACCTAATGTTGCCGCACATGAGCTTGCTCGCTTTCGTTCTAGGTCTAAATTGGAGGAGGAATGGCGTGACGTAGCTCCATCATTTCTGATCCCTACTATTGTAAAGGACATGATTGTTATTGAATAAAAGTCGCCTTAATCTAAAATAAATATCTAAAATATCTATCTATCTATCTATCTATCTATCTATCTATCTATCTATATCTATCTATATCTATCTATCTATCTATCTATATCTATCTATCTATCTATACCTCTATACCTATACTAATTTGTGACTCCCTAGAAATTCCCATGTTAATCAGTAATTAAGAGCCATTAATCTCGTGGGACCTAATTATTACGGTATAGATTTTCCGAAATTCTCATGGGTTGAAATTCCCATGTTAATCAATAATTAAGAGCCGTTAATCTCGTGGGACCTAATTATTACGGTCTAGATTTTCCGAAATTCTCATGGGTTTATGAAAAAAAAGAATTTGTGTGAGTCGTATCCATCTTGGACTCTCCACGTTTGCTCAAAAAGAAAAAAAAAGATGGAAAATCTGATCCTTCTCTCCTATTACTTGGACTCTCCACGTTTCCAAAAAAAAAAAGATGGAAAAGCTGATCGTTCTCTCCTATTATTTCGGAACCCTCCCAGGTTGTTAGATGCTAGAGCCCCACGTGGTTCTCTTTCCCTGCACAGGCCTTCTCCGCCGCCATCCCACAAAACCCATGATGCCACAACCGCCACCGCAGAATGCTTCCTCATGCTGATGGTCGTACAGTAATACTGTGATCGGCCGCAGTATGCGTTCCAACCTTTACTGCAGTCCATCGTCCGCTCGAGATCGTGGCCAGGTGTGTACGTCCACGCACGACGCCTGGGATGAAGCTGCTCAGCTTGTGCCAGGGCAGTCAGGTTGATTCAAGTTCCATCCGTCGTTGGAGCGTCTTCATAATCTCTTCCTGACAACTCTTCTTCCTCCAACGCCCTAATACCATCGTTATCAAGTCCATAGGCTGTCGCCACAGCCAGTGCGGCAAATTCCTTTTCTCTTTTGCCGATCCCGCGTCCTTCCCATATTGCGGCGAAGAGTCAGATGGGTAGACGACCCCCTGCGGCGGCAGGAGATGAGTCCTGTTCTTTCTTTTTTTGGGGACAAAGAAGGCAAGGGCAAGAACACGTTACTGCTGTTGAAGTAATATTTAGTCCGTGGTTGCTGTAGGCACTGATGCATGCCCTCTTGCCAGGAAAACAACAACACCAGTCACCTCCGGTAATTGCTCTTACTTAATATATTTACAGTCGTGTCTCTGAAATCTATTTATCGGTCAAATTCAGGATCAGGCGAAAAGCATGCAGACCTCAGAACTATGTAATATGTTCTATACCAATGGTGTGTTGAAGTCTTATTTATGAAAGAACTGGATTGCTATGCAATACTGATAATAGTACACTGAATTTATAGTGCTTGCATGTTATAATTTCCCTCTAAGGAAATCTGTTTGCATGTTATAATTTATAGTGTCAGTTTGAATGTATCTTTTGATATCACCCAAATCCAGCAGGCTAGCTCTAGCGTAGGAAAGATCAACCCTACTCAACCCAACGTGAGCCACACAATAGAGTAATCCAATTCGACTAAATCGCAAAACATAAGGAACCTTTATCCAACTGAGTTGTTAGCATTACCTGATCGCCATGGGCCGGATGATGTTGGACGGAATAGGATTGCCATGGAGGGTGTCACGCGCAAACTGTTACACATCGGCACGGCCTGAACACAGTTTACGACCCGGCACTTTTGTTTTCTGACTGCTTCGAATTTCTCATGGAAGGACATGCCATCATTTCCTAGAAGAAAGTGGTGGTCGGGTAGGAAGACGAAGGAGATGCGAACATCACTGCTAATCCGACCAGTTCAGGCAAAGATGATATGTATCTTGTGAGCAATAGGATCAGCTTCATGTCCATACGGTCACTACACATGCCTTCCGGGCGGCCATATATGGGCATGTCCATCAACGACTTCGATGACGGCGAGATCGACCTGGCGCAACACAAGTCTGTCCGAGTCAGCAGCAGCGAATTGTTTCTACTGAGGTCTAATCCTTTTCAGTACCAGTCAGAATCCAGCTTTTTATTTCTATTTCGTAATGCACTCTTATGTGTTTGATTAATTGTTACCTTGCCAAGACCAGAATTCTAAAAAGGGTCAGGAATTTCTTGAAGCACATAATGATAAAGCAGAAAAGTAAGCCCGATGAGATTCTTTAGTGTTACATTTTATGTACTCTTTGTTATACAAAGTCTATTTGTTAATAACGCATCCAGAACCATGTCCTCAGGTCTCAACCTCAGCCTCTTAATTAAGCAAATACATTCATCTCTTCCACATCAGATCCAGAATTACTTTTTTGCTACACATATGCAACTGCTTTTGATCTGAAAAGATGGACATACTAGGAAGTAGGAAGATGGCAACCACCAACAGTTAATGATGTTTAGAGTTCAAGTTTGTATGTACTTGCTTTGCACACGACTCCTCACATGTTTGCCTTATCTTACCATTGGGATATAGATTACTGCAAACGAAAATCTCTACATGTTATCCTGGTAGCTTACATGGTGGCCTCATTGAGTTAAGGTGTGTAATGCACGGGCAAATTCATGAGTTATTTGGAAGGGACATGGTTTCCTACTAATTACTGTCAGAACATGAAACATTGGTACACGCCCATTATGTTTAACATATGTTATTTAGTATACCTGATGTAAGTACACTAATCATATATATCAGCACACACCCTATGGAGGAAATTTAGTTTGGTGCGTACTAACAATTGTCCATTTGTTACGGCGCCTTCTGTATCGAAGAATGTAGACATGTAATTTTTTTTAATTTTAATGTGCAAGTATGGCATGCAAGCAGCAAGGTAAGGAGCAACGCTGTATAATCACTAATAGACTATTCCAGTTCAACCCAATATTAGATTGGTCATTTTCTTCCTTTTGCCTACTAACAGGTACGAACTTGATAATTTTGGGCTCTTATATGATATCAGCTGATAATGGTAACAATCCAACACATGGTGAAGTAATTTGTACAGTAACTTAGAGCTTTCAGTTGAGTGATTCCTTAAGGCCCAACGAGCATGGGATTATATACAGTGCATATATTTCCTCTTTCCAGGTGTGCATGATTTTCTTCATTATTCTTTCTAAACATATTCCTCCTTTTTTTTCCTTATGTTGGTCTGTGTGGAAGGGGGTATCTTGAAATTAAAGAATAGAATGGACACCAACACAAATCAAATCCACCGGGGTCAGCAGTTGATCCCTTCCATGCTTTCAACTGAGGTGTGGCACTCCATACATAAATTTCAGGTGCAAATAACTATTATACTGGCTCATGGTCAGCGAATTATAATTAATGCATACATCCTATGGCAAAACTTTTTTATCATATTACGTCGGGGAGCAACTATATCATCTAAGGTGGTAAATGCTTTTGTCTTGCTGAGAAAATTTGGGTATATCTCTGGCCAAACAATACTTATTGCATGGAAAAAATGGAACCTTTCTGTAAATTGATTTGTATGCCTAATATTTGAGGATACTGATATGTACGCATGTTTAGACCAATAATGAGGTTCTAAGGAGTCTTCAATTTGTTGTTTGGTAACTGTATGGACATATGTATTTACACTCCTTTTGTTCGATTTATTTAATTTTATCCCTTCTGCTCACTTGACTTTAAGGCAGACAACACATTTATAGTTAATTCTTTCTCTCACTAGCGGCCATGCATGTGGGGTTCTATTAGAACAAATACATATACTCTAATTTCACCGCTGTAGATATGTTTCTACTATATTTCGAAGCAAGGTGTGAGGTATTGTAAAAAGTTATCTTTTTGAACCACGTAACTAATAACTAGATTTTTGTTGCCCGTTGATTTTAATCTGTATATGAGTTACCATATAAACAGATATGAATTTGA
>NW_025226267.1:16417-38302 GCF_018294505.1 Triticum aestivum | reverse complement strand
CAACAATGGAGCTGTCCGGCTTAAAACACCAGATATCTCAAATGGTCTCATCAAACTTTGGTAAGTTACCCATATAGACTTTAAACCTTGCAAACCTCCTTTCAATGATTACTTCAATTGTCAGCTCCGGCTCACCTTATGTTTTAATAACGCAGGACCTAGGAGCACAAACCTCAAACAGAACATGTTGATCAAGTTGAAGGCGGTTTATACTCTTGTGGAACAGCTCTATACCGGGTCACAACGTGCTCTGGCCATTGTAGCTTTATCAGATGACGTTCCTTACCTCCTACAAGACGTGCTGAAACGGCTTACCTCACTACCTCAATGGGTCCAAGATCTAAGGCGGGCATCCACTAGAGCCGGGGTCGTAGCTGCGTTGAGCCGGGCTAAAGCATGGATTCTGGAACTAGACCTGGCCAACCTCGCTCTTGGATACCCGAGTCTGAAAGAAGATGGGACTGTATTTGATGAACATGATTTCACCGCCTGTGTCAAAGATATACGCCCCGTGGCTACTCTCATTGGGAACGATATGGACCTTACCAAGTATTAGCCGGGCTATGATAGCAAGAACCGGAGAATCCCAACACCTCCCTATGATGAAGTCAGCCTGATCCCTCCAACTCGTCAGCATACCTTTGCCCCTGAAGTGGACCCAGCCGACTTAATAGATGATGAAGCCGAGTTTGAAGCCTTGAGCGGCATTGACTGGGCCTCGTGAACTTTCCAGGACAAAGCAGCTGACGGAGAAGCGGAGAAGGATAACCCTGAGCATTCAAGCCCACCAAAGGAGTGAACCGCCAGGAGTTTATGACTTTGCAAAACAATGCTTCATTATTCAGACTCGGGGAGTCTTGTAATAGGGTAGAAAAAACCTCTCAATTTTGTCATGCCTTCGCGCATGTTTATGGCCCTTAATACTTTCGTAAGCTGCCATCGCTATATACTTCCAGCTTTATATTGATCTTTTAGCTCCTTGATGTCAAATTTGCTTGCCTTATCCTGTATATAAAACAAGCAAAAAATTCCCTGCGATCCCTTTGATGAGCTCGTCATGCGGGTAAATTCAACTCCTAAAGGTTGGAACATATAATGTTCACATGTCACTTAATAACCTGGGGTGATCAATATTAAGCCGGAAGAACAAAAAACCATCTCATAGTGCTTTTAAGAAGGTCTCAAGATAGTCAAGTAATTATATTTATGAAATATAATGGATAATAACAACATTCAAAAGGCTTTTGATTCGAATACGATCAGTAAACCGTTCCAAAGGGGATAAGCTAAGATTCGGATACGATCAAGTGGGTATCGACAGCTATGTTCTCTTTGGTTCGAATACGACCTATGTTTGAACAGAAAGCCCCCAAGTGACCATAAGAGTTGTTTAATGACGCTGATTCGAATACGATCCACATCAGACCCAAAGGGGTTAAGCTATGATTCAAATATGATCAAGAAGCCCCCAAGTGGGTTTGGCAGTATGCCGATCAAGTGGGTATCGACAGCTATGTTCTCTTTGGCTCGAATACGACCTATGTTTGAACAGGAAGCCCCCAAGTGATCATGGCTTGATTCAGATATGATCATAAGCCGGACCAAAGGGAAAGCCAGATTCGGCTATGATCCGCTCCCTGTTGGTTGTTTCCACCATCTGATAAAAAAGACATATAGACCTTTGAGGGTAAAAAAGGACAGAGGTCCTGCTTTATTGCTTTATATAATATATACATCGTCAAAATATATACATCTTGAGAGCCGGTGGCTCAAGTATAGTAAGGCCGAACATGGGCGATATTCCACGGCCATCGGGTCTCCTCCTCCGACTTACGTGAGTCTTTGTGCTCTCGAATATCGATGAGGTAGTATGACCCATTGTTCAGATTCTTGCTGACCACAAAGGGTCCTTCCCAAGGAGGGGATAGCTTGTGCATATCAGACTGATCCTGGATGAGCCGGAGCACTAAGTCACCTTCCTGAAAGGTTCTGCTTCTAACCAGCCGGCTGTGATAGCGATGAAGGTCTTGCTGGTAAATTGCCGAGCAGGCTATTGCCAAGTCTCGCTCCTCATCTAACAAGTCAAGTGCATCCTGACGAGCTTTTTCGTTATCAGCCTCAACGTAAGCCGCCACGCGGCGTGAGTCGTGTCGGATGTCACTTGGCAGGACTACCTCTGCTCCATAGACCATGAAAAAAGGTGTATAACCCGTGGATCTGTTAGGTGTAGTGTTGATGCTCCACAGTACAGAGGGTAACTCCTCCACCCAACAACCCGGAGTCCGCTGTAAGGGGACCAAGAGCCGTGGTTTGATACCCTTCAGGATCTCCTGATTAGCTCTTTCTGCTTGACCATTGGATTGAGGATGAGCAACAGTCGAAACATCAAGCCGGATATGTTCTCGTTGACAGAACTCTTCCATGGCACCCCTGGAGAGATTAGTGCCATCATCAGTTATGATGCTGTGTGGAAAACCAAAATGAAAGATCACCTTTTTAATGAACTGAACCGTTGTGGCTGCATCACACTTACTGACCGGCTCTGCCTCAACCCACTTTGTAAACTTATCCACTGCCACTAGGAGGTGTGTCTTTTTATCCTTAGACCTCTTGAAAGGTCCAACCATGTCAAGCCCCCAGACTGCGAACGGCCAAGTAATTGAAATCATCCTCAACTCTTGAGCCAGCACATGAGCTCGTCGTGAGAATTTTTTACATCCGTCACATTTGCTGACTAGATCCTCTGCATCAGCACGAGCCGTCAGCCAATAGAAACCATGACGAAAAGCCTTGGCCACAAGAGATTTTGAGCCGGCATGATGACCACAATCTCCTTCATGGATCTCACGAAGTATCTCTTGACCCTCCGCAGGCGACACACAACGTTGGAATTCCCCCGTGACACTGAGGTGATGTAACTCGCCATTAACAATCGTCATAGATTTGGACCGCCTGACGATTTGTCTCGCCAAGGTCTCATCCTCAGGCAACTCTCCCCGGGTCATATAGTCCAAATATGGCAATGTCCAATCCGGGATGACGTGAAGCGCAGCCACCAGCTGTGCCTCCGGTCTGGCACTGCTAGTTCTTCCTCTGTAGGTACCTTGACAGAAGGATTATGCAAAATGTCAAGAAAGGTGTTAGGCGGCACCTGCTTACGCTGAGATCCCAACCGGCTTGATGCATCAGCCGCCTCATTCTTCCTTCGATCAATGTGCTCTACTTGATAACCTTTGAAGTGCCCAGCCACATCATCTACTTCACGACGGTAAGCCGCCATAAGGGGATCCTTGGAGTCCCACTTGCCTGACACCTGTTGAGCCACGAGATCTGAGTCGCCCAAGCACCTTACCCGGCTCAAATTCATCTCTTTGGCCATCCGGAGACCATGGAACAAGGCCTCGTACTCAGCTGCATTGTTAGTATAGGGAAACATGAGCCGGAGCACATAACGAAATTTGTCACCTCGAGGGGAAGTTAAAACAAGTCCAGCCCCTGAGCCTTCTAACTGCCTGGACCCATCAAAGTGAATAGTCCATTATGTGTTATCTGGCTTCTCCTCAGGTGCCTGCAACTCTGTCCAATCATTGATAAAGTCCACCAAGGCTTGAGATTTAATGGCAGTACGGGGCATATACTTCAAACAGTAGGGCCCAAGCTCAATAGCCTACTTGGCGATTCGTCCTGTGGCCTCCCTGTTCTGAATGATGTCTCCCAAAGGGGCAGACTTACCACCATTATAGGATGACTTTGGAAGTACTGCTTCAGCTTCCAGTTTGCCATGAACACGCCATAAACAAGTTTCTGCCAATGTGGGTATCTTTGTTTAGACTCAATAAGCACCTCGCTGATGTAGTAAACCGGCCGTTGAATCGGATGCTCCTTGCCTGCCTCCTTATGCTCCACCACGATGGCGACACTGGCGGCTCGTGAGTTAGCAGCCACATATAACAGCAATGGTTCTTTATCAATGGGAGCCGCAAGGACCGGTGGCTCAGACAACTGTCTCTTTAAATCTTCAAAGGCCGTGCTAGTAGCATCACTCCAGACAAAGGTGTCTGTTTTCTTCATCATATGACATAGCGGTAGGGCCTTCTCACCTAACCGGCTTATGAACCGGCTTAAAGCAGCAACACGACCCGCTAGTCGCTGAACATCATTGATGCATGCCGGTTTAGCCAGAGAGGTAATTGCCTTGATCTTCTCCGGAATAGCTTCAATGCCTCTGTTTGAAACCAAGAAACCCAAGAGCTTACCTGCAGGTACACCAAATACACACTTTTCCGGGTTAAGCATCATTTTATAAACCCGGAGATTATCAAAGGTCTCTTTCAGGTCAGATATCAAGGTTTTCTTCTCTCTGGACTTCACCACAATATCATCCACATAAGTATGAACATTGTTCCCAATTTGATCGTGGAGACACTTCTGCACACATTACAGATAAGTCGCCTGAGCACTCTTGAGCCCAAATGGCATAGATACATAACAGAACACTCCAAACGGAGTGATGAAAGCCGTCTTCTCCTGGTCCTTAACTACCATCTTGATCTGATGATAACCAGAGTAAGCATCCAAAAAGCTTAAACGCTCACAACCCGCCGTAGCATCAATGATTTGATCAATACGAGGGAGAGCAAAGGGATCAGCCAGACAAGCCTTATTTAAGTCCGTGTAATCCACACACATCCGCCAGGTGCCGTTCTTCTTGAGCACGAGCACCGGGTTAGCCAACCACTCCGGGTGAAAAACTTCAACAATAAACCCAGCTGCTAAGAGCCGTACAACTTCCTCTCTAATAGCTTTCCGCCTCTCTTCATTGAACCGTCGAAGAAACTGCCTGACCGGCTTATACTTCGAATCAATATTGAGAGTGTGCTCAGCGAGTTCTCGGTACACCTGGCATGTCAGAAGGTTTCCATGCAAAGATGTCCCGGTTCTCATGAATGAACTCGATGAGCGCGCTTTCCTATTTAGGATCCAAATTGGCACTGATGCTGAACTGCTTAGATGAATCACCCAGATTGAAATCCACAAGCTTGGTTTCAGCAGCCGACTTAAACTTCATCGCCGGGTCATGCTCGGTGGTTGGCTTCTTTAGAGAGGTCATATCTGCCGGGTCAACGTTGTTTTGATAAAACTTCATTTCCTCTGCTGCACAAACAGACTCAGCATAAGCCGCGTTGCCCTCCTCACATTCCAGGGCTACCTTTCGACTTCCATGCACGGTGATGGGACCCTTGTGACCCGGCATTTTAAGCTGCAGGTAAACATAGCAC
This sequence comes from Triticum aestivum, assembly GCF_018294505.1. Taxonomy (NCBI): domain Eukaryota; kingdom Viridiplantae; phylum Streptophyta; class Magnoliopsida; order Poales; family Poaceae; genus Triticum; species Triticum aestivum. The sequence continues at coordinate 33,023 of NW_025226267.1, read as the reverse complement.
GGCCATGCCATGAACTTGGCATAAGCCGGCCATCCGAACAGAGCATGATATGGACTCCTGATTTTGACCACCTCAAAAGTTAGTTTTTCAGCTCTGGAGTCATACTCATCTCCAAAAGCCACTTCCAGTACAATCTTGCCAACTGGGTACGCCGACTTACCAGGGACCACTCCATGAAAAACAGTGTTGGACGTCTTCAAATTCTTACCAGTTAACCCCATGCGTTGAAAGGTCTAATAATATAGGATATTGATGCTTCTACGCCCGTCCATGAGTACCTTAGTGAATTTATATCCACCAACCTGAGGGGCGACCACCAAGGCTAACTGACCTGGATTATCAACCCTGATGGGGTTATCTTCTCTGCTCCACACAATGGGCTGTTCTGACCACCTCAAATAATGGGGAACCGCCGGCTCAATAGAATTTACAGCCCTCTTATGAACCTTCTGGTCACGTTTGCACAAGCTAGTGGTAAACACGTGATACTGCCCACTATTCAGCTGCTTCGGATGGCTTTGATAACCCGACTGCTGCTGCTGTTGTTCCCCTTGTCCAGATTGCTGCTGATTAGAACCGCCCTGATGTCCCTGAAAGCCGGAACTTGAACCGCCACCAGGGCCATGAAAACCGCCAGCTCCTGAGCTACCGCCCGACCCATGATTGCCATCAAATGTGTTGGAATTCTTAAAAGCCTTCATGATCGCACATTCTTTCCATAAGTGGGTGGCGGGTCGTTCCCGAGTGTCGTGTCTCGGGCACGGCTCATTGAGTACTCAAGAGATGGGCCTGATCCGCCAGATCGGGGGGGAGGGTCTGCCCTTGCGCCTCTGATTGTTACCCTGTACATTAGTGTTGGCTACAAACTCCGGGTTACCCTCAGCCTTACGCTGGTTGCCTCCTTGATTCATTGGGTTATGTTGTTGTCCCTTTCCTTTGTCGTTCTTCTTTCCCTCCCCTGTCTTTTCCTCATCAGACGCAGGATCCTTAGTACTATCAGAGTCGGCATAGTTGACTAAAGCTGCCATCAGCGTACCCATATCGTTGCAATCACGCTTAAGGCGGCCCAGTTTCTGTCTCAGCAGCTCAAAGCGGCAATTCTTCTCCAACATGAGGACTGCAGAGCCGGCATCCATCTTGTCATACGAATGTATTATCTCCTTGACCCGGCGTACCCAATGAGTTGTGGATTCCCCCTCCTCCTTCTTACAATTTGTCAGGTCCACAATTGACATAGATTGCTTGCAGGTGTCCTTGAAATTCTGGATGAAACGGGCCTTTAGCTCTGCCCACGAACCAATGGAATTGGGTGGCAAACCCTTTAACCAAGACCGGGCCGTTCCATGTAACATCATGGTGAAATATTTAGCCATTGTTGCGTCGCTGACCTCCAACAACTCCATGGCCATCTCATAACTTTCGATCCATGCTCCAGGCTGTAAATCGGCCGTGTAATTCGGCACCTTTCGAGGTCCCTTGAAGTCCTTGGGTAGGCGTACATTTCGCAGAGCCGGCACCAAACAAGGAACACTGCCTGTTCTAGTAGCCACTCCCGTCTCAACGGAAGTCATCGGATACTCTAGGAGGTCTTGATGAGCCGTCTGTTGAGCCTCTAGCTGAGCCGCCCGCTCGTTCTCCTGACGTACCTGATCTTGTACCGGGTTATAGCCATCGGGCTAGTTCCGGCGCTGGGCGTTGCTTGACAAAGCTTCTGGCTCCATGTGCCTGCTGTAACTTGGACTCCGACTTTGACGAGGTGGTGCTAACCAAGGCGGAGGAGTTGAGTGAATCCTGTCCCGACTATAAGAATAAGTCTCTTGCTGAGCCAGGGCCGTCTGGACAAGTTCTTTGATCCTCCGGGTCTCCACCGTTGTCGGATCATCACCGTCCACTGGGAGAGCCGCCAAACGCGCTGATGCTGCGATTAAGTTCTCCATGGGGTTGGAAAAGTGACCCGGCGGTATCGGTACGTAACGGGGCGGCGCCATGTTCCCATGAGGAGGTGCCATCTCCTGAGGCTTAGCCGGTCCTCCTGTTCAGGCTGTCATAAACTGATTTGCATCTGGCGGGTTACTTGGGCCGGCTCCGGGTGTAGCAAAAAGAATCCGAGGGTCGTAAGTCGGCGGCAAACGGGATTGAGTTTTCTGGTGCCTCCTTCTCATCACCTCATTAGATGCGTTCAGGCTCATCGTAAGCTGAAAAGCCTCTGACTGGAGCTGCTGCGCCCGTGCATCCAAAGCCGCCCGTTCCGTGGCTAACCTGGCGTCCTCAGCTGCTAAGGCCTCCTTGGCCCAAGCTATTTCCTCGCGCACCCGTGCCACCTCCGCATCATGCTCATCTTTATTTTCAGGAATAACCGTGGCGGTTAACAGGGCCGTAAGCTTATCCATGAGATCTATCAGCACTTGAGCTGGCGAGCGCACAGGGCCTCCTACCCCGGCCTCTCCTATTCCGGACATTATTGCAACAGCGGTTGTTGAATTTTGGCCGGGTTGAGTCCCAGCCATGAAGACTCCTGCCCAGCTTGGCGGCTCATAGGAGTACGAAATACTAGAGCCATCGGAACAGCCCCCAAGCACGCCATCTTGCACTTGATACAGCGAATCTGTTGAACCGGCGGACGAATCACCGTCGGAGAGGACGGCCGTCTCACCATCACCTTCAGAAAGTTCTTCTCCGTGGACGCAGCCCACAAAGACATGCTTCATGCCGGGTTGAACACGGGTGGGGCTCGCACGCTGAGCCGTCTCGACGTGGTCGGTGCAGTTGTCCGGCTCAGAGCCCGGCTCACCAATCCGGCCGATGAAGATGTGGATTCCGCCGAAGGGGACCCGGTACCCGTACTCAATTGAGCTGGCGTCGGGGCCGCAGCCTTCATGGTCGATGTAGATCTTGCCGCACTGACTCTTGGTCATCCGGCCCACTTCGTATCCCTTGAGCCCTTCGAAGTTGCCCTTCAAGAACTCAAATCCACCGTGCGCTAGCCCCACAGTGGGCGCCAACTGTCATGGAATTGTTACGTCAGATATCCTAGCAAAATGACTTAATCGTGGAGCCATCGCAACTAGGAAGCTTGAAGGGGTTATTAGGACAAGAGACACGAGAGGTTTATACTAGTTCGGCCCCTTACAATGAAGGTAAGGCCTATGTCTAGTTGGGTTGGTATTGCTTGATGTTTCGATGACCAGGGAGCGAGATACGCTATGCCCTGTTCTTGATGAGTTGTTTTTTACCCTAAGCCGCCAGGGGTCGTCCCCTTATATACACGGGTGGACGCCCTGCGGCCTACAGAGTCCCAACCAGCTCATAGATAGTGTCCGGCTCGGTGACTAGTTAAGTCTACCTTATGTTGCAACTCATATTATCATGGCGGTTTACCACTATGGGCCTTAAGCCTCTTGCGGGCTTTAGACCCTTTATTGAACTGCCATCTTCATGCTTGGTCTTGGGCTTCATTCTGATGAGTCGTCTTTGCGTAACCCGGCCCCTCCTGGGCGGCTTACAAATAGTTATATCCCCAACAAGTAGCGCGTGTAATCCCACGCTACTGCTATACATGGCTAACAGTAGCGTGCTTTAGTGCAGAGCGCTACTGCTAATATCTGCAGCGCTTTTTAGCAGGAAGCGCTACTGGTAAGGGAGCGCTACTGCTAACTTTATTCCCCTCGCTACTGCTAGTTTTATAAGTTTCTGTTTTTTGTCTGCATATTTGTTTTGCATTTGAATAGGCTTTATACAATAATCTTTAGCATATCATACACATACAAATGTAATCATAGCATATACATACAAATAGTCTCATCAAATCATGTCATCATCATAATCATCATCCAACACAAATTGGTCTCTTGTCATCATCTCCAAAATGGCGATACAAGTCTCGATTACTTGCAACTACATCGCCATCCATCTAAACAATGATATACGCGAGAAGATCTATCACTATGAGTGAGAGCGGAACTATGCAGTACATGAGTTCGTATCCCTCTCTCGCATTAGCGTGAACCTAAACTAACTACTGGTTGTCGCTCGAAAAATGGAAACCGGTACACCTGGGCCTGACAAGCTCCGGCCACTCGTCGTATACTCCTGGCGTAACACTTCTTCGCCATTGATGATCTATGCACCTGCATCGTCACATGAGTCGGTGATATGCAACATATATAGTTGAGAAACAGAAAGAGACAGACTTGGCAAAAATAGAAGCAACATATCATAAGCATAAATAACAAAGTTCATTGTACCCAAAATGCCCTAACTAGTGTGATCTTTGCTAGTCGAGGAGGATGGTTTAATTACATCACAAATAAAGTTTCGTCATGCATAACTCAAAGTTTTGTCATACAGAAAGTATGGACTAAATGGACACATTGTCATATATCGACAATCACTCCAACATGTCGTGCCATCCATCCAAGTCAGGGAGATAGTCCCCGAGCTTAGTGAAAGCTTCAGGTCGAGACGTTGAGCGGCTATGCGTCTTCGGACGTCCTCCCGCGACATTTGTCCTTCTTCGTGGAACATCCCTGTTTTTTCGACGACCTCCTTCATGATGATTTGGGCAAGTTTGTGCTGGATGTGATAGAACTCAGCTCGAAGTCGATGATCCTCGATATCTCCTAAGTTCTTTGGCCATTGTAGAATATGGGCATCGCGGATCTAGGTAACATGCGAAGGTTCTAGTGATCTCGTCTGTACTCCAGCATGTGGTGTAGGACATAGAATCCATCATTAAGAGAATCACCCGGTTGATGGATGCAGTAGAAGTCGGTCTTATAGCCAAAGGCGGGCCTGACGTCCCTTTTCTTCTTTTCATTGACCTCTCCATCCCGTGTGCCGTAGTAAAACATAGCACTGTCGAGAACAGACTTGATGTGGGTGTAATCCTTTTTGTTAATGTTCTTCAATGAGTCCAAGTAAAGAGCGTGGGAGAATCGGGGGTAGAGGATGATGAGGACGACGCGCCCGCCGCTGCGCAAAATAAGTACACCTCAAATTAATTAGCCTCCACCGTGCAAATGAATGATTGAAATCGAAGGAAGGATATCCGCGCGGATGACTTACAGGGCATGATAAGGCACGAGAATCGCCTCCTTGTCCTTATTGGCGAGCATGAAATTGGTGATGTATTCCCTCGTGTATTGACGGTGCTCTGCGCAGACTCCCAAGAAGCCCTCGTGCATGAAGTACGGGTCAGCGACACAGATATGAGGTATCTGCTCAACACCGATGAGGTAGTTCATGTGCAAGGCATAAAGGCGGACAAACGTAAAATCCAGCTTCTTCAAGTGAAACATGTCGAAGATGTAATCAAATCGAAGGAAGAACTTCTCCGTGGGGAATGTGTCGACATACGACAATTGCAGCGGCACGTTAACCACATAGAGTGGGTATCCTGGATTTTTCGAGGCGATGAGGCCTTTCTCTATCCGCGGCACATCGTCATGAAGTCTCCTTATATCGCCAAATCTGGCCTCTAGCGCTGCTTTAGGTAGGATTGGTTCACCGGGGATATGCCCTTTTGCCGCACTGGGGATATCTATACGGTCTTGAACCCGAGGCTGCTGAGGCAGCTGGATCATAGAAGCAGCTTTGTTGCCTTTCCTCGGTCTCTTCCTAGGCTTCTTTGCTACCGGAAGGTCGTCTATAATATGTTCAGACTCCAGAGGTGGCAATTCAGGCAACGACTCATGATGCTCAAACCCTAAGTAGGCGCCAGTATTGAAATACTGTTGAGTGTCATCGTCAACCTCATCCTCATCTACGGCAAGATCACCAGTGACTAATGGAGCCTCTTCCCACTACTAGGGAAAACCTTATACACAGAACTTTATCAATAGCGCTTGTTAAAATAGGGCGCTATGCTACTTAGCAGTAGCGCATTGACTAAAAGGGCGGTACTTTTATCCTGTTAGCAGTAGCGCGGCAGGATCAAAATGCGCTAGTACTATAATTGCGACACCGTTTCCGACGTGTTGGGAATAGCAGTAGCGCCCTTCCAAAAACCGCGCTAGTACTATGGATTTTAGCAGCAGCGCGTTTTCTGTCCCCACGCTACTGTTAAATCTATTTTCACCTAACCCCCTGCGCAGGCTTCCCTCTCCTCTGCTTCCTCCCTCAATTCCCCACTCTCTCTCCCTCATCACCTCCGCTGGAGCCCCTGCCCTCGCCCTCGCCAGAGGCCCTGCCCTCGCTCTCCGCCGGAGTCTGCCCCTCGACGTCGTCGCGCGCCTGTGCTTCCTCCTCCTCGACCTCGACCTTGCCGGAGACCCTGCCCTCGCTATCCGCCGCCGTCTCTATTGACCCGCCTCGCCGCCGTTTCCCCCGACCCTGCCTCACCGCCGTCTCCCCCGACCCTGCCTCGGTGCCGCCGTCTCCCCCGACCCCATCTCTCTCCCCGCCCTCTGTAAGGACTCTCCCCTTCCCTCTTCTCTGCTCTCTGTTAGTATGAACCCTAGCTATTTAGTGCTAGTTAGTATGAACCCTAGGCTATTTTTAGTGCTAGTTAGTTAATTATATGGTAATTAGGGCAATTGTTCCTAGGTACTAATTAGTTAGTAAGAACTAGGTACTAATTAGGTACTAGTTTATTTTTATTTATAGTAAGTTTATTTTTAGTAAGAACTAGTTGAATTAATAGAACTAGTTAGTAAGAAGTTGTTGCTATTTTTTTAGTTAATGCAATTTTCCCGCATCGACGTGGATGATGCCTATCCTGCATCCTCTTCATCGAGTCGGCGGAGGACGACACCTGCTTGACCAGATGGGCCATGTTCGGGACTGGGATCCACCGGGTGGTACTGGGAGGCGCTACCTACCGAGGGGCGCAGGTTGGTGAGGAGCCAGCCTGTCGTTGACCTGAACCTTCTTTGGTGGCGGTCGCGTGGGCCAGTGATGGGCCAGAGGCTCGAGGACCCCGCAGAGGTGGTGCGTCACCGTGTCATTGAGGAGGACGCGCAGGTCCGTCGCTACTTGTTTGCGTTGGAGCACAGGTTCTCCAATACCTGGCAGGTTCTCCAGGGATCTCACTGGAGCTATGATCCCGTGATGGTTCCTTCTCTGTGGGTGTCCACCGCCTGCGCCGATACCCGTCGTGTGCTAGGGTTTTAGTTGTATTAGTGATGTTATATGTATGACACTATTCGGGATGTATTAGTGATAATATTCGATGATGTACGGACGCATGAGATGATTTACTTTTGCTTACTGAATGCGTGCTAAATTGAGTCCTATAAGATATTTTGAAATGTATATCATGTGTTGCTCAAATAGGATATGTGCTTGCCCAAGTGGTCGGTCATGTTTGTAGGTTACACCTCCGAGTGGCCTATGTTTTGCCGGAGTGTTGATTCATTTCCGTTCCGGCAAATTTCAGGCGCTCGATATGTCCTATTTTAGCAAAGGGCATGCCGGATTTTTACGTGAATTTTGGCATGACTTGTGCCAGAATATGTACGAAATATCGAGTGCCCCGGATTTGGGTGTTGAGTATCCTAGTAGTTTTCTTCGATCGATTTTCAATTAATGTTTTAACTATGAACATAGGAAATGTCTGACAACGAAAAGGATTTCTTTATTTGCAAATACTGCGAAGACGAGCGCGGCCTGTGCGACAGAATCTTCCTAGATGATGATAGGCCCTTTAGCATCAAGCTGGACGAGAACTTCAAAGTGGATACAGTAAGTCACAACGACAAGTCTTTTTTCGTAATTAAGCATGACATACGCTTCATTTGTTTCACCTTATATATTTTTTTACTATTCTACTAGCGTATCCCCTGCCATGCAAGAGTTTTTGTATTGGATAAGATAGGTTTCAGTTCTATGACAACTACTATGGAGGTAAAGAGAGTTTATTTGAAGACCGAGCATGGTTATACTTTCCATGCAAAATTACACAACGAAGACGACTACGCCTATTTTGGATGCAAAACATGGCGAGCACTATGCAAGACTTATGCATTTGAGCCTGATATGGTTATCGCCTTTGATATTCGTCCGTAAGATGGTATTGAAGGTAATACCGACATCTGGGACGATGTGCAGACGCCTCCAGTTCTACCAAAATGTGAGTTTCTCAACCATATTTATGTCTTTGATATTGTTTATTCAAAAATAGTTGACAACTAATTTCTATTGATAGCTTATTTCCAATCAAACAAACATGTCCAGCGCTTGGTAGACATGACCTACTACTGTCCCGGGGCTGAACTAAATTGTGAGGAGATAAGTCATTATGTTTCATGGCTTGAGGATCTTCATACTGTAAAGACAAATTATTTTTTTGGACTTGCAAATCTTAGTACTCAAAACGTGCGACCAATAGTGTTCGTATTGAACTACGGTCACATCTATTTAGGAAAGATGGTAAGATTTTTACTATTTGTACTCAGTGCATCTTTTGCATACATTATTTTTTAAGCTAAACTTCATTTCTAAGTATGTTACTATACGATGTTCTTCAACAGGGACTCCCGCTGAATGTTGTGCCTCAATGGATCGAGACTAAAGGTCAGATGAGAATTGTTAGCTTACGGCCAAGATATCCTATAATGCACTTTAGTGCATTCAGGATTTCTAATAGCGAGGAATGCTTAATAGTGAAAGATTGGAGCAAAATTCTGAACGATCGCAGAGAAGTACTAGGGGACAACAATCAGAAGCGTAGCCCACGATTAGGAGACAGGTTCATCTGCATGCTCCAACTTGATGAAGAACGAGTGCTACACATGTTTTATGTTATTTTACCTGAGAGAGAACAGCAGGAGTGATTAGCTAGTGTTGGTGGCAATGACTGATGCTTTTTATTAGCTAGTGTTGCTGGTGATTACATAGCTACTGTTGATGTTATGACGATGATGATTAAATAACTACTGTTGATGTTATGACTATGATGATGATTAAATAGCTTGTGCTGGCGGACTAGATTCAAGTGGAGGCAACATGTGGTGCACATCAAAAGTACTACTAGGCCAAACTAGATCAAGTTTGGTTTAGTAGTATACTTTTGACATGCACCACATATTGCCTCCACTTGAACCTAATCCACCTTCATTTGACAGACTGTTATGGACATAATGATGTAAATCTCATAGCTGGTATTGTACCAATATTTGTATGATGGCGCATAAATACACTAAAAATAAAAAAATAAAAAAGAATACTAGTAGCGATGGAGAGAAAACACGCTGCCACTAGTTACATTAGCAGTAGTGTGGGAGTGAACAAACGCTGCAGCTATTTTTCCTAGCAGTAGCGCGGGCGGCACGCGTTACTGCTAAGCAATAGCTGTAGCGCCTTATTAGTAGCACGCCCACCCGTGCTACTAGTGAACATAAAACCAGCGCTACTTCTAGGGTTTTCCCTAGTAGTGTCCTCACCCTTTCCGCTATCACCCAGCACGACAGCCGATGCTAATTGGGTAGGTGGGGTGTTGATGTTCATACCTAACTGCATGATGGTGGGTGTGCTCCCGACCGCCTCCAGACGAAGCAGACTCTTTGGCTACAAGAGGACCCACCCATTGCAATCACCAAGCCGCCACGGGGTCTTGTCGTCATCCCCCCTAGTACCAGAGGAGCCAAATTCTCGTGGCCCGGTTTGATAGTGGCCACGGAAACCTTGAAGACGTCCGGGGGGATTGGCCGGCGGTGGAACAATGGTTCCTTCGGCTTCATTATCGTCGCCTTCCCCACGTGCACCTTCTAGTCAACGATGGTGTATAATATGGTGCATGGGGTTACGTCGGCCTGCAAAGACATGTCTGTGATGTGAGACATCCGAAAGGCAATGGAAACGGGAGATTATACATTTATTGAAGAGGGCCGGTGTGACAGATACCATGAGGGCGTCAAGCTCAGCCAAAGATGAAGCACTGCCGAGCACGTCTGGTGCCGGAGCTGGTGCGGGAGCAGGTGCGGGAGCCGGTGCGGGAGCAGGTGCAGGTGCTGGTGCAACGCTAGTCAAGCTTCTCCCGAAAATGTCAGCAAGGGGAAAGTCCGCTGCATTTTTTTCTGGATTTTGCCTACTCCAATTGAAAACGCCCGGAACCAAGACATTAGACATATCTGCAACCACCTGTTTTGCGGCAGCTACCACTGTTGCGACTGTCTCAGATGATTTGTTCTCAACCGCAATCTCAACCTTCTTGTCGATGTTTTCTTCAGTTAACCTCCGTGTTTCCTTTCTCTCCACCATGGTCTCACGGTAGTACTTCTTCCCCGTGGCGCCGTCTCCGACACCATGCACGCGTCCATACAACGGTCGAGTCTCCACCGGGAGTCCTTTCAATATGTTCAACGTCTAGTTGAATGGAGTGTCACACTTGGGCCTCGCGAATGCCACAGACGGCGAGTCGCTTTCGGCCACAATCCCGTGCCGCTCTCTCTGCAAAAGGCAGAAGGATCATTTACAAATATGACTAACATGCAGTCGAATTGATCAGAAACTAAAATTACCAACAGTCTCATGAACTCCATCGTGACCGGGTCCGTCTCGAAAACCTTCTTGACTGAGTCCCAATGGTGTCGTGCCCTGAGGACGTCATGCTCCTGCGGGACGGTGAAGTCCGCCAAGGGGTCTGGGATGCCCAGACTCTCGTGTTCCACGTCTCTCTTCCGCGGGCGCGTTTGGCTAAAAAATGACATCGTCCACCTCCGTGGTCACCAGTCTAGTTGTCCTAAGCTTGTTAGGAAGCCGTTGCCTCTTTGCTTTCGGTTCTATACCGCCTTCGCTAGTCTCAGTGCCGGTCTCAGTCTCAGCGCCAGTCTCGATGCCGGTCTTAGTCTCAGCGCCGGTCTCAGTCTTAGCGCCGGTCTCGATGTCGGTCTTACTCTCCATGTGACGGGTGGACCCAGCAACATCAACCGTTGATCGTCGGCTTCCCTCAAAAATTCGTCTGCCGCCAGGTAGACGTTGTCGCAGTCACCAGAACCCTGTCCATCATCGTTGCTAGTCATGTTTCCTACGATTAAATCTAGTCAATTAATTCTAGACCTAATAGAATGAATAATGACATAAAAAGGCCTATGCTTTGCAGGAACGTTGACTCCCTCCCGGTGCGGCAAATCCCGGGCACTTGGAATGTCCTAGTTTGTAGCACAAGTCATGCCGAAATTCATGGAAAATTTCGGCATGCCCTTTGCTAAAAAGTGGACAAATCGAGAACCTGAAATTTGCCGGAATGAAAATGAATCATAATTCCGGCAAAACATAGGACAATCGGCTTCATTCCCTGGAAACAACAAAAGGCCACTTGGGCACAATTGAGCACTTCTATGTTGCATATAACTCCCCCGCAACAGGATCACTTAAGAATATGTACATGAGAAACTACAACAATAGATAAACATGTGCAAACACAATTGAGGAATTTGCATATATCCTGACCACTTCAAATTTGCATCTCCTAGCGTTTGACACTTAAAGAAATTCTACACAAATTTCATGCTCTCTCAAACTCAATTCAAAAACCAAATATAGATTATATCTATCTATACCTATACTAATTTGTGACCCCCTAAAAATTCTCACATTAATCGAAATTAGGAACCGTTAACCTCGTGGGACCAAATTATTACGGTGTAGATCTCTCGCAAAAAGAAAAAGAAAAACTTATTGATATCTCCCACCTTAATTGGAGATAATCTGAAAAAAGTTAAACCATTGATCTGAGGGACGCAAGTTATTACGCCTCAGATTGAAATAAATAAATAATTGAAAAGCAATAGACAACATACTAGAAACAAAAAACGTACACACCTGCGTGCATGGAGAAACAGGATTGGGAACCAAGTTATTTTTTTGCTAACATATCCCTTGATTATCTCCTGCAAACGTGCAAAGCAGAAACTCCCTTAAATAACCATGCCTTGATTATTCTCCTTAAAACGTGCAAGTCACAAACTTCCTATCCGGAAATTTACACCAAAAAAATCTCACGCCTATGCATAGAAACAGATTATTTTGCGTGTTCTCTCCCCGCTACAAAAATAGGCAGGTACATGCGAGAACCATTGCAGTCTGCCAAACTTGTTAATTCCATGAGTGATTGGCTCTTCTGATCAATTCTGAGTCCGCCAAGACGTGCAGCTGTATCCCTTCTTGATCGACATCCGGCCAGTGCAACTTAAACTTTTTGATTCCCTATCCATCTATTTTCTTGGAGAAATTAGGATCCACGATTTGTGATTGGCACTTCCGATCGATTCTGAGTCCGCCTAGACGTACATCCGGCCAGTGCAACTTCCTCTGCCAGCCTAGCCCCACATAAATCGATGACATGGCTACGATCTTCCAGCGGGAAAGCATTTTTTGTTTAGAAAAGGAGGATGGCCCCCGGCCTCTGCCTCTGCATCTGGGAGATGCATACGGCCATTTTATTGATTATTCTCGAGGACCTTACAAAGTATTACAACAATGTGCTTGAATCCACCATCTTGGCAACACATGCCGCTACTCCTATCCAAAATGATGAAGGGGTGCTAGCTGGGCCACTACCCAAACCACTCACCTAAGCCTAACATCAAAAGCCGGAAGCCGAAACATATTCGGAAGCCCCAGCCGAGCCACATACCAGGTCTGAGGCACAATCCGGTCAGACGCACTCGTGTGTCGTCGCCGCCATCCTCCACAGGTCCGTCTTCAGATCATATTGAGGCTTCTACCTTGTCTGGCCACTCTGCCATCGACGTCACCATGACGCCAGATAGCAACCTACTCCTGCGCGAGTCCATCTCCGTGCATCGGACGCTGAGCCTCCACAGCGCCATGCCGCCGATATCCGCCGCCATTGATGTGTGAGATGAAGTACCGCTCCACCACCCCCCAGTCAGCACTTACTCCAAAATGATGCCCCCAGGAGAGAAAGCGATAAAATGTCATCATCGTCCGATCCGGAAGACCCAGATCTAGGGTTTCCCCCAGAGCATTCCGAGCCCGATGACGCAGACTGCAACGATGATGCCTCGACAAGGGAACGACATCTAAGACGCCGCCATCGTCCGCCATGACCGTAGTCGGCGTGATTTTCATCGGCAGTTGCTCCACCAGATGTGCGCCGCCGACGTCGCTGGTCCCTTCAACCGGAGCAAACTCCAAAACAATGCCCTAAAGAGGGACTACGACGCAAAAGCGCCGCCATCGCTCGATCCCAAGGAGATCTAGGGTTTCCCCCATAGTTGCCCACGCTGTCAAGGGCCAGACAAGTCGCACCCACCACCGTGCCGACGGCCGACCAGCGATCAATCCGGCCGCACTGCCGCGAACCGATCCGGTCACGCCGCCGCCGTCCCTGGCGGCCGCAACGCACCAGAACGCAAGGCCTCCTGCCGCGGGGAATCGACGTCGCCGAGGCGCCGCCACCACCCGCCTTGGCGACCGGCCTGCCGCCACGCTCCGGCCCGGCGGCGCCGGCCCGCGGAAGTCTCACCCGAGCAAGAGGGCCCGAGTCCCCGCCGCCGCCGGCGACGGCTAGGCATCGCCTGGCCGAGCCCTTGGGCGGCGGCGAGGGAGGAGGAGGAGGGGTAGGGGAGGTTCGGCGACGATGGGATCTGGGGCCTCCCGGTCGCCCACGCGGGGGGCGGCTCGGGAGGGAGACGTACGCGATGGGTCTAACTCAGGTAGCTTTCAAATCCCATGTGTAGTGTGTCCAGCGGGAAAGCCTTGCTAGTTGTTTTTCTGTAAACATCGCCCGTTTGTCTTCCCGACAAAGACAGGCTCCCTCTCTCCTTCTGTTCTCCAAGAAGTTATCCCGAATTCCCGATTGATATTGAGAATATATCAACTAGCTTTGTTTACAGGTTATAATGCTTTTTGAGATCTCATGGTATTCCAACTCTGTTGATCAATACTTCTAATAAGTTTTTCATCAATCATGCTCTTTGACTATGCTACCTGAGGACATATGCATCAGGTTATGACATTGTATTAATTGTTTATGTCTAACTATTATTTACTTGCATCTACTAATGTTGATGTTACCTGTAGGAATCGACAACATAATTTTGTGTTTTAAAGCTGCTCTCAATGAATTTCCAACCAAGCAATGTTTTGTCATGTTTTATATACCAGAGGCAAGGTCGATTCAGAGGAGAAATATATGCACACAAAATTAATTCAATGGCATTTTGTTTTGTTCGTGGGAGGGCGCTGTCTAAACAGAAGTAAGAATATCTGATCATCAAGTATGAGAGATGGCAAGAGTACGTGTTAAGGACAAGGGCAAGTTAAAGATTAAGGTGATTTTCTATTGTTCTCACATCGATCAGTTTCTATAGTATATATGATGATATATTCTAAACAGTGTAGCAACTATTGGTACTTATAATTGGTTGATTAGCACGAGTGAGTGATACAATACAAGCGGTAAGCTGCTGCAACATGTTACGTTGTAGTGTAGTATCTATCCGTAACATCTAAAAGAAACAAAAACTGATTAGCATTTTATGTAAATAAAAAAAGATGAGTTGTAGTGTCTATTCTTATCATCTAGAAGATGAACTAATCTGATCGATGAGCATTATTTGGTTTACAAGACTATGTATCTTTTTTTTTGAATTGTTATTAATATAGGCATCTCCCTATTATGAGGTATAGAAAGTAGAAGGAAGATTCTAAATACTTGGATATCCAAAGTTGTAAGAGCATCCTTATTATGAGGTATAGAGAGTAGAAGGAAGATTCTAAATACTATATCCAAAGTTGTAAGAGCAGTCTATTACTTTATTGGGATGTTACTCTGATCAATACTCGCTGCCAACAAACTAAATACTCTCGCAAATGTTATAGTGGTTTTTTTCCTTCTCCAGTATATCTTCTCTAAATCATATTTAGTTAGGAAGGCGCTTCTCTATATTTGCTGGCAAGCACATGTCACTTCACTGCGTCTGCCACATCTGGTAACCGGATGTAGTATACATGTCTCCTCTTTCTGCCGCATCTTCTTCCTTTGCTCCTCATGGATTGTTTGTTCTCTTTAACTCCACTACTTTTCACTGGATCTTCACATTTGGTTCCATGTATATGGTTGTGAACATCCCTGGCCGTAGCTGAGCATACCTCCAGGGTAACAACGCCACAGTTGCTAATCAGTATACTTCGCATATGACATAATAGTGGCTGCAAAGTTAAATCCCTTGGGTCAGGCTTTATAATGCACTACACCTTCATACCTATTTAAGAAGTTTATGTTTTGTCTGTACTGGATGCACTAGCTCTATGTTTTGGATGCCAGTAGGCAGTTTATTTAGTGATATCATCAGCAAGTTTTTCAATTCTTATAGCAGGAGCATTAAAATGTGTACTATGTTTCAAATAATACTTCTGAAGATGGTTTTAAATATAAATATGACCTTTTCCTCGATGAAAACGTCTAAAGTTTGTTTACTTTCGACTTCGGTGCTATGATTCTTTTGCCCTAAACAGTACACATCTTCCAGTCTTTTTTCAGTCTGAAGGATAACATATGAACATGTAGCCAACATTTGTGCTATGCAAATAAGTAATTGGCCTCTTAAAGTATGTGCAAACGAAACAAGTCACACTCTTTTTGAATAATCCATACAGAATTGACATAACAGAACTAATTGGTAGCCATTTACGATAACAAAGTGCTTTTTGTTTTAGAGATTTCATAATATTTAGTGAAAACTATTGTTATTCATGTGAAACCAACTCCTTATTTTCTTAATAAGCTTATTATCCTTCTTTTCTGCAGAAGTTTTAGGTGAACTATAAATTTGTACAGTGTCGATGGTGCAATTATGGTGCTTAGATTAGAATTCCATTCATTATTTGTTCATCCTTTTTTGGTTCATTTTAGGTGAAATATAGACAATATAATGAACTTCCGTATGGTCAGCTTATTAGGAACTTTCAGTTGAATAAAGGCATAAGAGACATGCATGTGCCAACAGGCGATGCCCTGAAATCTTCTAAAGTTGTTGCTTCACATTATGATGTATAGTGACTTAAATATTTGCTTCAAGTCTTAGTATTTTCTACCTATCTATAACTTATTTTCTATTGACTGACGACTAAAATTATTTTCAGCTCTGTCTAATTTGCATATATTTGATAGATAGATTTATAATCTGCATACCGATTTAAATATATGATATTATCCACACACAAAAATTATTTTTAAAAATTCATTTCTATTTTCCGTAATCAACCAGCCCGTGCAAAAGTAATATATATCTAAGTTACTATAAACAACTAGCCCGTGCGCATGCATGGGTTGACGGCTAGTTTAGTTAACTACTGAACTAAACTTTACTCTAAACTAAACCGTACTGCACATCTAGTTAAATAAACTCAATTCAAAAACTAAACCCTACTGAACTATATCTACAACTTAACATCTATTATTACCCTAACTAAAAAACATCTACTATTAAAGGCTCATTGTCAGATGAAGCAGGAGCAGGACAGGGCGGTCCGTCGGATGAAAAGGCTCATTGTCCTCTCCGACTCCGACTCCGATGGTGGCGATAGCTGCACCTCGTCGTCCGACAACCAAGACCCTCCACCAGTCGCGGACGCCTACAGCTGTGCGCTGGGGGCCGGAAGGGCAAAGGCCCGGCGAGGAAGTGGTGATCCCCCCCCC
>NW_025226267.1:0-15538 GCF_018294505.1 Triticum aestivum | reverse complement strand
CATCAATGTTTATATAGTTTTTAGTTGTAGAGGTTTATGAACTTATTCGTGGACGAATTATGATCTTTTGGATGTGGTGAAGTATGTTATGTCTGTTTGCATCCTATCTTGTGTTCCTTGACAGCTCAATTTTGTTGTCCGTCGTTTGATCATGTAGGATAGATCAATGTGTGCATGTGTAGTATGAATATAAGACGTCGGATATGAGATACGCGAATGCGGAATGACAAATATGAGGGGTGTCTGATCAGTGCCCGCGGACGCGCCCGCGGGCGTTTCAGGAGCCGGATTTGCCATGTCCGGCTGTAGATGCTCTAACAATGCAAATACTGTACAAGGAAATCCGGCCGGACGTGAAAGTTATAGACGAACGATCTCCTCATGGTGTACACAGTATAATTTAGTTTGCTCCACGTCTCGGCTAGCCTTGTAAATCGTTACACGTTTGCTGCAGCTTGAGTAGAAACGGCGTATTGTCACGTTCGTACTACCCCCTAGCTATGAACGAAAGCAAATCGGGAAGGGAGCATATGCCTGACAAGTCGAAGCTAGCTAGAAAGCTGCACAGGATTGCGGCGAGACGGCGACGTGAAAATCATTTCCGAGGAATCGGACGTACAGCCGTCGCCGTCGATCGCCGGCTTGACGTTTACACCACCGTCGGCGGCACAAGGCGCATGTGCCGGCGCCGAGGAGAGCTGTAGTGGATCTGGATCGCTGGCATCGGCAGCGGAGCAGCGGTTGGTGCGGGTGGTGGTCCAGTCGCACGTCCCGATCATGAGCATACGTCTTTCTTTCCTCGAAATCATTAGCATACATGAGGGGGAGTAGGGAGTATATATACAAGGAAACTGATCAGAGGACACGTACCAAAACGAACAAACCAAGCATGGATCCTACTCGCCACTAGTGTTTAGCTGAGCCCTCTCCCTGTCTCGATCCTGTGGGTGACCCACCCATGTGTGTGTACAATAACTGGTCTGTGGACCCGGTGATTTGGCTCCGAATGTTATTTCCTCCCTAACACATGCTCTGCTCTGCCTCATGAAATTGTGTTCAGCAACAGTTGGAACTGCAAAATTGTACTCCACTCACAGTACTTCTGGCATTATTATCATACTAGTCGTCAACCCGTGCGGACCGCACGGGCTAGTGTCATAAACAAAGAAGCATGATTATTATTTTTAATACACATTCTAAAACAAATTAAGTTTAGAATTATTGCAAGAACTTCAATGTGCCCTCTTACTGAACTATCACTAAAATTAAGAAATTAAGTTTCTTACATGCCCATACTTGCAATAGGAAATATATTCCACTTATGATTCCTGAAATTGTTTTTTTATGGACACATGATTCTCCGGTTGTGTCATAGTAGTATTTAGGTGTAAAACCATGTGGAATATAATAATAAAATTACTAAAATTATTTTTTTCTACCAAATTAACAGTTACTTTTTCAGTAAAAATTCGATGTGAATTTTTGATCTAATTCAACCAGCGAAATCAGAATAAAATAAAAACATCCAAGATAAAATCATATTGTGTCAGTAGATCTAAATAAATAAAAAATGGATGATAAAATCAGCTCTACAATAGCAAATAAATCACGGTTATACAATGTATTCATGATGTACACCCGCACCAACCGAGCATGAACAATACTATACAGGAACAGATAAGTTACAATTGAATATATTTACTGAAATAAGTTCTAAGCAAAGACAACTGGAAAAAAATGTGTGGATCAAGCCAGCAATATAGGCCTCAAATTCATATCTGTTTATATGGTAACTCATATACAGATTAAAATCAACGGGCAACAAAAATCTAGTTATTAGTTACGTGGTTCAAAAAGATAACTTTTTACAATACCTCACACCTTGCTTCGAAATATAGTAGAAACATATCTACAGCGGTGAAATTAGAGTATATGTATTTGTTCTAATAGAACCCCACATGCATGGCCGCTAGTGAGAGAAAGAATTAACTATAAATGTGTTGTCTGCCTTAAAGTCAAGTGAGCAGAAGGGATAAAATTAAATAAATCGAACAAAAGGAGTGTAAATACATATGTCCATACAGTTACCAAACAACAAATTGAAGACTCCTTAGAACCTCATTATTGGTCTAAACATGCGTACATATCAGTATCCTCAAATATTAGGCATACAAATCAATTTACAGAAAGGTTCCATTTTTTCCATGCAATAAGTATTGTTTGGCCAGAGATATACCCAAATTTTCTCAGCAAGACAAAAGCATTTACCACCTTAGATGATATAGTTGCTCCCCGACGTAATATGATAAAAAAGTTTTGCCATAGGATGTATGCATTAATTATAATTCGCTGACCATGAGCCAGTATAATAGTTATTTGCACCTGAAATTTATGTATGGAGTGCCACACCTCAGTTGAAAGCATGGAAGGGATCAACTGCTGACCCCGGTGGATTTGATTTGTGTTGGTGTCCATTCTATTCTTTAATTTCAAGATACCCCCTTCCACACAGACCAACATAAGGAAAAAAAAGGAGGAATATGTTTAGAAAGAATAATGAAGAAAATCATGCACACCTGGAAAGAGGAAATATATGCACTGTATATAATCCCATGCTCGTTGGGCCTTAAGGAATCACTCAACTGAAAGCTCTAAGTTACTGTACAAATTACTTCACCATGTGTTGGATTGTTACCATTATCAGCTGATATCATATAAGAGCCCAAAATTATCAAGTTCGTACCTGTTAGTAGGCAAAAGGAAGAAAATGACCAATCTAATATTGGGTTGAACTGGAATAGTCTATTAGTGATTATACAGCGTTGCTCCTTACCTTGCTGCTTGCATGCCATACTTGCACATTAAAATTAAAAAAAATTACATGTCTACATTCTTCGATACAGAAGGCGCCGTAACAAATGGACAATTGTTAGTACGCACCAAACTAAATTTCCTCCATAGGGTGTGTGCTGATATATATGATTAGTGTACTTACATCAGGTATACTAAATAACATATGTTAAACATAATGGGCGTGTACCAATGTTTCATGTTCTGACAGTAATTAGTAGGAAACCATGTCCCTTCCAAATAACTCATGAATTTGCCCGTGCATTACACACCTTAACTCAATGAGGCCACCATGTAAGCTACCAGGATAACATGTAGAGATTTTCGTTTGCAGTAATCTATATCCCAATGGTAAGATAAGGCAAACATGTGAGGAGTCGTGTGCAAAGCAAGTACATACAAACTTGAACTCTAAACATCATTAACTGTTGGTGGTTGCCATCTTCCTACTTCCTAGTATGTCCATCTTTTCAGATCAAAAGCAGTTGCATATGTGTAGCAAAAAAGTAATTCTGGATCTGATGTGGAAGAGATGAATGTATTTGCTTAATTAAGAGGCTGAGGTTGAGACCTGAGGACATGGTTCTGGATGCGTTATTAACAAATAGACTTTGTATAACAAAGAGTACATAAAATGTAACACTAAAGAATCTCATCGGGCTTACTTTTCTGCTTTATCATTATGTGCTTCAAGAAATTCCTGACCCTTTTTAGAATTCTGGTCTTGGCAAGGTAACAATTAATCAAACACATAAGAGTGCATTACGAAATAGAAATAAAAAGCTGGATTCTGACTGGTACTGAAAAGGATTAGACCTCAGTAGAAACAATTCGCTGCTGCTGACTCGGACAGACTTGTGTTGCGCCAGGTCGATCTCGCCGTCATCGAAGTCGTTGATGGACATGCCCATATATGGCCGCCCGGAAGGCATGTGTAGTGACCGTATGGACATGAAGCTGATCCTATTGCTCACAAGATACATATCATCTTTGCCTGAACTGGTCGGATTAGCAGTGATGTTCGCATCTCCTTCGTCTTCCTACCCGACCACCACTTTCTTCTAGGAAATGATGGCATGTCCTTCCATGAGAAATTCGAAGCAGTCAGAAAACAAAAGTGCCGGGTCGTAAACTGTGTTCAGGCCGTGCCGATGTGTAACAGTTTGCGCGTGACACCCTCCATGGCAATCCTATTCCGTCCAACATCATCCGGCCCATGGCGATCAGGTAATGCTAACAACTCAGTTGGATAAAGGTTCCTTATGTTTTGCGATTTAGTCGAATTGGATTACTCTATTGTGTGGCTCACGTTGGGTTGAGTAGGGTTGATCTTTCCTACGCTAGAGCTAGCCTGCTGGATTTGGGTGATATCAAAAGATACATTCAAACTGACACTATAAATTATAACATGCAAACAGATTTCCTTAGAGGGAAATTATAACATGCAAGCACTATAAATTCAGTGTACTATTATCAGTATTGCATAGCAATCCAGTTCTTTCATAAATAAGACTTCAACACACCATTGGTATAGAACATATTACATAGTTCTGAGGTCTGCATGCTTTTCGCCTGATCCTGAATTTGACCGATAAATAGATTTCAGAGACACGACTGTAAATATATTAAGTAAGAGCAATTACCGGAGGTGACTGGTGTTGTTGTTTTCCTGGCAAGAGGGCATGCATCAGTGCCTACAGCAACCACGGACTAAATATTACTTCAACAGCAGTAACGTGTTCTTGCCCTTGCCTTCTTTGTCCCCAAAAAAAGAAAGAACAGGACTCATCTCCTGCCGCCGCAGGGGGTCGTCTACCCATCTGACTCTTCGCCGCAATATGGGAAGGACGCGGGATCGGCAAAAGAGAAAAGGAATTTGCCGCACTGGCTGTGGCGACAGCCTATGGACTTGATAACGATGGTATTAGGGCGTTGGAGGAAGAAGAGTTGTCAGGAAGAGATTATGAAGACGCTCCAACGACGGATGGAACTTGAATCAACCTGACTGCCCTGGCACAAGCTGAGCAGCTTCATCCCAGGCGTCGTGCGTGGACGTACACACCTGGCCACGATCTCGAGCGGACGATGGACTGCAGTAAAGGTTGGAACGCATACTGCGGCCGATCACAGTATTACTGTACGACCATCAGCATGAGGAAGCATTCTGCGGTGGCGGTTGTGGCATCATGGGTTTTGTGGGATGGCGGCGGAGAAGGCCTGTGCAGGGAAAGAGAACCACGTGGGGCTCTAGCATCTAACAACCTGGGAGGGTTCCGAAATAATAGGAGAGAACGATCAGCTTTTCCATCTTTTTTTTTTTGGAAACGTGGAGAGTCCAAGTAATAGGAGAGAAGGATCAGATTTTCCATCTTTTTTTTTCTTTTTGAGCAAACGTGGAGAGTCCAAGATGGATACGACTCACACAAATTCTTTTTTTTCATAAACCCATGAGAATTTCGGAAAATCTAGACCGTAATAATTAGGTCCCACGAGATTAACGGCTCTTAATTATTGATTAACATGGGAATTTCAACCCATGAGAATTTCGGAAAATCTATACCGTAATAATTAGGTCCCACGAGATTAATGGCTCTTAATTACTGATTAACATGGGAATTTCTAGGGAGTCACAAATTAGTATAGGTATAGAGGTATAGATAGATAGATAGATATAGATAGATAGATAGATAGATATAGATAGATATAGATAGATAGATAGATAGATAGATAGATAGATAGATAGATATTTTAGATATTTATTTTAGATTAAGGCGACTTTTATTCAATAACAATCATGTCCTTTACAATAGTAGGGATCAGAAATGATGGAGCTACGTCACGCCATTCCTCCTCCAATTTAGACCTAGAACGAAAGCGAGCAAGCTCATGTGCGGCAACATTAGGTTCTCGATAACAATGAGAAATTGTCGCCATGCGAAAAGAACATAACAATTCGCTGCATTCATCGGTAATCACCGCCCCTGACGCTCTGTATTCTGCCGGGTAAAGAATGGCATTTATTATTTCCATGAAATCACTCTCCACATTTAGGTCATGAATACCCAAATTTTGTGCTAGCCTCAAACCGAGCAACATAGCTGAAGCCTCCATACTCGGCACATCAAGTGCATGTTGCTTATAACTCACTACAGCCGCTATGAAGATCCCTCCAGCATCTCTAACGATTGCTCCCAAGGCCCCTGAACCTGAATCATCATCAAAGGATGCATCAACGTTCAGTTTTAGAGATCCCATAGCTTGTCTTGTCCAACCCTTTACATTTCTTCTCTGCTTCATTTTCTGGGCATTACAGTTTGCAACAATGCCTCGAATACTTAGCCCTGTATGAACTGCAGTACCAACCTTTCCACCATTGACTAACTTCCTTTGTTCCCACCAAAGGAACCAGCAGGTCACCATAACAATTTCCGTGCTGTGTATAATCCGGCTGCGGCTGTTATCTTCATTAAAAAATTGTGCAAACATAAGATATTCAAGGATCTCTGAACCTGATCTATCACGTCTCGCTGCTGTAATCACACTGTTTTCCATTCCCAGACTGGACCAAACCTCCCTTGCCCTTGGGCATGTGAACACCATATGCCTCAAATCTTCTGGTTCCACTTTACACCCCGGATAGACAATGGGTGATTTCATATGGCGATCACTCAAAGTATATTAACATGGTATGATCCCATGCAAGGCTCTCCAGGTGAAGACTTGCACTTTTGGTGGAACACAACTAACCCACACCTTCTTCCAAACCGGGTGTGGCACAACACCGTCCACAACATGGTCTAGCCGGGCTCTAGTGCGGTATGTAGCACGCCATTCAGCATGATAAGCAGATTTAACTGTGAAGCATCCTGAATTTGCAAACTGCCAGGCAATAAATTCTGGTTGTCCGTGAGATGGAAGAGGAACTTGCAGGATCTTCTCAACGTCCACAGGCCAAAAATTATCCCTAAGTAACTCCTCGACCCAGTCTCCCATGACTGGGTTAATGATTTCTTTCACCGAGGTCAGCAAACATTGTCCTCTTGGTGTCATTATTTTCCTGTCATGACTCGAAGGAATCCACTGGTCCGACTAGATATTAATCGATTCGCCATTGCCTAGTCTCCAAAGAGACCCCCTCTTGAAAGTTTTCAATCCTGACATGATACTTTGTCAGGTAAAAGATGCCCCTTTCCTCAAGGTTGTGTTTAATAAATCCCCATTCGGATAGTACTTCGCTCTTAATACCTAGGCACAAAGCGAATCTGGGTCACTTAATAACCTCCAACACTGTTTAGCTAGCAAAGCTTGATTAAAGCAGTGTAGATCTCTGAAGCCCATCCCACCTTCTTTTTTTGAGATACACATATTCCACCAAGCCTTCCAGTGCAGTTTCTTCTTTTCTTGAGTGCCTCCCCACCAGAATCTAGCAATTGCGTTACAAATTTCCTTGCAAATATTTTTGGGTATCTTAAATACTGACATAGCATAGGATGGAATAGCCTGCTTAATTGCTTTCAGTAAAACCCCTTGCCACTTATGGACAAAGTCTTCTCATTCCAGCCCATAATTCTTGCCACAACTCTCTCAATTAAATGAATAAAACTGTCGATGCGGTCAACACCCACTTGGGAAGGTAACCCCAAGTACTTATCTGATAGGGCCTCTGACATTATATTCAACTAGTCGCCAACCCGTGCAGTTGCACGGGCTAGTGTAGTTAATGCCCATTTGGCATAATATTGAGAAAATAACTTATATTTATTACCATCAATGTAGTTTGTGTTAGGTTGTCTATATATGCATGGTTTATATGTCCATCAAGAATAAAATTCAGATTTATTGATAACATTCCGATTGTGTAGCAAACTTAGTGTGTCAATTTTTGCACATGTCTTGTTTAAATTCTACATACCATTCGCTAATAATCGTATGTACCGAAGAATGGTCTATGCCGCTTGTTTACGACCATGTCAGTTTGTGAAATGTCATCTTTTTCGGAGGAGAGTGTGGCGCTAATCAGCCATATCCCCATATTCAGTTGTTACTTATGCACTTACAAACTTGTTCCTCGGAATAAAAGTTCAATTACTACATGATAATATGTAGGACTACATTATTTAATTGAAGTAATAATAAATAACTTATTCAGATTCATATGCAATTTCAGTTACTTATAGTCTTATTGTAATGTTCTTCTTAAGATGTGCTCCACACTATTTTTCCTCTCAAATATATCTTGAAAGAGATGCTTGTTCGCAAGTAAAAAAAATTATTTTTCCACTGAAAATTCTATATATATTAAAAAAGTTATTATGTGTCTACAGTGAAATATTGTATCTTGGTGATTGGAATGAACTTTGCGGAGAGAGAGCTATCATGTAACCGATATCAACCAATTTCTTTTAAATAGCAAACAGCAATAATCAAATGGAGAAAAAGTTGCAAAAAATTAGTAAACTCTTTATAAAGTGTATAGCATGCCAATTGATAGCAACAACCGAAGTATATCACATGTCATTCCTTCCCATTCAATTTCCACATAGAAGTAAAATTAGAGATGTTATAAAATATGGAAAAGGAAAAAAGAAATAAGGTCAGCATTTCTCGCACAATCAAAAAGAAACCTACAACGAAAGAAAAAAAACACTGTAGTGCATATGAAACTGTAACCTATTTTTTTTTTGTCTTCACCACAATGGCATTGATTTATAGGATCGCCATGGAAATAGAGGTGTATAAATTATATCTCATTCTAAGTGACCAAGCATATTTCTAAGGTATAACCTGTGGATAGTTTGCATCTGAATAAATGTGCACAGAAAGAAAATCAGATAATCCAAAGCGACAAATCATAATTTTGTAGGTGAGTTAAGCTCCAATTAAAACTAACAATGAGACTTTGGTTGTAAGAAGACCACCATATTACAGTATTTCTGGAAGTAAGCATTACCTTTTGGACGACATAACCATGTACTTGCATGTGTACGTCAAGATTGAATCCCTTGTGCAGAATGGTTCCGACATGTACTTCCTTTTTACTCTTGCCTTGTCCATGTCAACTATGACAGGAAGAGCACAATGCATATGCTTGATGTCATGGATCACTCTTAGTTTAACTCCATATACCATGGCAGGTGTCACATTAAGTCGATGCCTTGCACACGCATTGCGCATACCGATATTCGAACGATATAAATATTTACCAAAAGAACATTTCTTGTCCAGTAATAATGTAGCTACGAAATCATCACCCTCTCACCAATGCGATTGGATAATACTACAACAGAAACTTTGGTAATGCCGTAAAAAAAGTAATCGCTTATGTAAAAATCTGTATTTTGTCTATTTAATGTTGGATGCAATATATAGTGGCAGATTAGTTTGTTCATATCTTTCAGAATTAATGAAAAATTTGATCTCAGATAAAAACAATTTGTTTTTTGTTCAATGCCCTCTGTAATGGAAGATAAATTGCTGATCTATCAGAATGAATTCCCATGCAGAAAGATAAGAAGACAACAGAAAATATTACACGTGCCACATTTGAAAGAAATTTCAACTCGAACAAACAAACCTTTTTGTATTAATAGTCTAACTTCATCAAGCCTCTTAATAACAAAATGATAATTAAAGCTATAATGCTCTGAAATTTATACATCTTACATTATTTTTTGCGTCGTTATGCTTATGTAAACCTAAAGCAAGCTCCTAAATAATTATGCCTCGTGAAGATATCAAATGCAATAGTAGTTGTAAGTTCCAGGGATACGAAATGATTAAAACCAAAGAATACATAAGAAAACAGAAGGGGACCACCCTGATAACATATTGAAATTAGCATGTGCAAGCTGGCAATCATATCACATGTTCCACATCATATCCTCGCTGACCATGTGACCTGGTGGAATGCATTAGATCGATCGAGTCAAACAGGATGAAAGCAATATATGAAATAAATCGAGCATAATCTCTCCTCGAGAAGCCTTATAGATATGTATTCACCTAACGCATACAACAGTTATTCAAATATGATTACGTGAAACTTAGTGGATCTTGTGTCTAACCACCTTATATTAACAATAAATCGACATTAGATAAGGTATACTAACTATTATCTATCAGTCCTGCATGAATAACTTAAACTGCACCTAAAGGCTGAATAACAAATCTATGGATCTACATTTACTTTATATTAATGTAAGTACGGGCATATATATATTCAACACTTCCAAGAATCATAAGAATATATTCTAGACTAATCCTAGCGTAATAGAAAATGTAGTATATTGAAAACAAAAGAAAAGTTTGTATGATAATAATTGGATCGTTCCTACAGCAACCAAGCAAGAGCCCACCTTGAATGGTTGCTACCTTTAAAAAAAAGAGCTATATCTCCCCCTAGACGCATATGTGAGAAGTATCTCAACCTGGTGCTATACGGTAACAGACTCCATTACTCTCCACACCATGATGCTATGCTTGTGCCTCCGAATGTATCCGTTGCCATTAAATTTTATCCTCCTTAGTTTGTCTGAAAGTGGAACAGAAATATCATAACTATTAGCTCACGCTGAGTCAGTAGATGATCTTAGGAGTCAATATGCATGCCCCTTCCGTTGGTTCAAACAGGAATACAAAATAATATTAACATATACTATTGCTGTTAAAGAGATGAAATTATTGAAGACCTGCATGCAAGGTAATGCATCAATGTCGCTGAAGCCTTTGGCCGCAGGTGCATCACCCTTGACCATCTTGCTTCATTAACTTGAACCGATCTTCAGGCCCTCCACAACAGCAGGACGACCTCCCACAACTACAACATGTACAGGAAGTACAACAATGTATCTCTCCTATTTCAATCTGAGTGGCTATTTTACCAAAAAAAAAATCTGAGCAATGGCTGGGTATAACATCGAGATCAGGGGCATGGGTTCCATGTGCGTGTCTGCGCCTGCAGCCGAGGAGAATAGATCAAGCCACCAAGATTGTGTACTTGCACATCTATTGGGAGATACATACAGTGCTGAGCATGGTCCACTTGTGCATCACACCTCAAAGTTATCGGCAAGAACAACGCAAGGGCGGCTGACAGCATGGGATTGACTGTTGGGTTATAGGGTATCCGGCGAACCAACCTGATGTTTGATGTGCCTTGTGCTCTTTTGTAAAGGAAATCTCTAAGCTCGTTTCTGTACCTTGCCGCCTCTTCCTCCGCTGTAGAATCCACCTATACTTGTTCTTCCTTTTCTACCAAATCTGTCGGCCAGAGATGTTCATGGATCCGTCTGTTTGGAATTGATACATCCACGTCCAAAGAAACAGATTAGCGATCTGGAAACATGGGTGCATGGCGAGGAGGAAGATTGCGGAGAACGTCTCATGACTCATCAATTGGGCTGGAGCCATGGTAAGGATTCTGGATATCAGGGAGACCTGAGAGATTGAGAGAGGGAGGATTAGCGATTCAGGAGATCAGGGAGATCTGAGAGATTGAGAGAGAGAGAGACGTGGGAGATTGGGCAGTTGGGCAGGAGCAGTGGCAAAGATTCTGGAGATGAAGGAGAATTGAGAGAATGAGAGAGAGACGTGAGAGATTGAGAGAGAGAAAAAAAATGAGAGATTGAGAGAGAGACGTGAGAGATTGGGCCTCAAGCATGTGTCAATGTCGATCAGGGCAATACGCGTGGAGATTTTCTAATGATAACTACGTGTAGGTTGTAGGCTGGGTCTCATGATATAAACTTCTCCTAATTTATAAATACGTGAGAGTTTTTAGATGATTAAAAAAGAGACACGTGAGTTATTTTTCATCTGTGAATAGATCTACACCGTAATAATTCGGTCCCACCAGATTAACGGCTCGTAAAATCTAATTAATGTGGGAATTTTTAGGAAGTGCCTAATTAGTAGAGGTATAGATATAGATAGATAGATAGATAGATAGATAGATAGATCGATTTTGAACATACCTCCTCCCTGATTTCCACTCTAGTATTGGACTGAAGAAAATACTAGACTTAGCTTCACTGATCATCTGACCGGAATTGGCACAGTCCAAATCTAGAGCACCTTGGAGTGATGTGGCGTTCGACGCATCCGCTCTCATCGGGATTAGGGAATCGTCAGCAAAAAGTAAGTGTAAACTGATGGTGCACTACGACACACCCTAATACCTTGGATACCACCATTCTCCTCCTCGTGCGCTAGCAGACTGGACAAACCTTCAACACAAATTAAGAACAAATATGGGGACAAGGGATCACCCTGTCATAAACCCCTCGTAGGGGTAAAGACCTCTGCCTCGTCATTATTAAACCAAATTATGTAATTGGCACTGGTCACACATATCATCATCATGTCAACCCACTCCGTATTAAAACCCAATCGAAGCATCATATCACGAGGAAATCCCCATTCAACACGGTCATATGCTTTGTGCATGTCAAGTTTAATTGCACAAATACCATGATTTCCTTGACGACGTTTTTTAATTGCATGGAAACACTCATATGCAATTAACACATTGTTTGTAATCAATCTACAGGGAACAAAGGCACTCAGACAAGGATATTATCTCATGCAAAATAGATTTCAACATGTTTGATAGTACCTTGGAAATTACCTTATAGACAACATTGCATAAGCTAATGGGTCGAAACTGGGTTATCAACTTCACCTTTCCTTTTTGTTCATTGTACTCTAGACAACTGTTTCTACTAATCACATACTACATGCACCATCAACATCATGGGCGTGCACACTAGGAATGGCCTAAGGCCAACTCTAGGGTCCAGTCGCGTCCGTTTGAGGGTAAACGGACACAAAATGCGGCCCAGCGTGTAAGAGCAAACAAACAAATGTCTTCTTTTTGTCCGGTTTCGTTTGCGATGAAACGGATAGCGCGTGGACAGCCGGGACGGGCGTCCTTGTCCTTCTTCGGCACGCTTATCGGGAACACGACCCCCTTTTCTCCCACACCCCGCCCTCCCCCCGCCCCCAGTCATCGCCATCGCCGACCCATTTTCCGGCCGCCTCATCTCTTTTCAGTCCGGCTGCCAAAACCACGACAACCCCTCGGCATAGCCGCCCCACGCTGGCCTTTTCAGAGGTGTTTTTCGCCGGCGTTTGTGGCTCTTTTCCATCCCATGCAATACCAGGGAAGCTACGGCCGCCGGCGACGCCCATCGACCCCAACACCTTCCGGCAGGCGCTGCATATCCGTCTGCCGCCGACCGCCAATGCCAACCTTCCCTGCTTCCTGTGAGGGGAGAAGGTGCTTTTCCCGACCGCTTCTCCACCATGAACACAAGGTGTTCACACTTTGTGCAGAAGGTATAGTGGGGACAAGTATGTTTTTTCCATTCATTTCTTCATCGGATGATTCGTCCTTGGATGACGAAGAGCTTGTGGTGGCTGCATTGGTCGTCAATGACCACATTGCTAGGCAGCGGTCTCAGTTCAGGGGGTCAATCCCGGGTCATGCTCCGGCCTTGAACCGCAAAAGGGCGAGCGGTCATGCCCTGCTCCATGTCGATTACTTTGAGAATTCCGCGCTCTTGAAACCACATCAATTCCATCGCTGCTTCCTTATGGTGAGAAATGTGTCCAATCGTATTCGAGAGGGTGGTGTAGCCTATGACCCATACTTTGAGTGCAAAGAGGATGCCCCTTGGCAAGCTTGGCTTCTGCTCTAACCATAAATGCACTATGGCTATTCGCATGTTAGAATACGGAATTCCAAGCGATCTTGTGGATGTGTATATGTGCATGAGTGAGTCCACAAGCTGTTGTCAATGTAGAGTTTCTGCAAGGCCATGGTGGCAGTGTTCGGCCCTGAGTACCTGAGAGACTCAACTGCCGCAACATAGATTGTATGCACTGAAAGTGGAAGAACTGTCCATTTGCTTGGCAGGGACATCACAAGGGCCATGTGAAATGCGCCATTGTCATAATAGAAGCGGTGTCTTCACAAGATCTTTGGATATGACATTCTTTCTTCAGCATGGCTGGCTCCCACAATGATATCAACGTGCTTTAGAGAACTCCGGTGCTTGCAAGGCTTGCAGAAGGCTACTCCCCAGAGGTCAACTTTGATATCAATGGCCACCAGTACAACAAGGGATACTACCTATGGTATCTATCCTAAGTGGTCAACTCTTGTTAAGACATTTCCCAATCCGCAAGAAGAGAAGAAACAACGATTTTCCCAGATGCAAGAGTGCTAGGAAGGATGTGGAGCGTGGTTTTGGTGTGCTTCAATCTCGATGGGGTATTGTTCGAAACCCTGCACTGACATGTAGCACCGAAAACCTTTGGAGGTGATGACTGCTTGTGTGATCATGCACAACATGATTGTTGAGGATGAGTGTGATGACAACATCTACGACCAAGGGTTTGATTTTTAGGGTGAAATTGTTGAGCCTGAGCACCAAGAACCAGCAACATTTGAACAATTCACCCAATTTCATCGTGAAATGTGTGATTGGCATACTCAAATGCAGATCCAAGATGACCTAGTTAAGCACATGTGGACTCACTTGGCAACCAATAGATGTATTGGTTCATTTTCTTTTGAGGTGCTGAAGACAATTTCAATAGGGTTGTAAAACTATTTGATTGTGTTTTATTCGGATGTGGAACTATTTGATTGTAAAACTATTTGCACTGTTTGATTTATTTCGTTGCAAAGCTATTTGTAATGCATATTGTTCAAAAATGTATACATAATGCCTCTAGAAGCCCTAGCGGACCAGATGCGGCCGCGTCTTGGACGCACGACCGACACATCCAGTAAAACGGACAGACACCGCCCCATTACCCTACTCTAACGGACGAAATCCGGACAAAACGGATATCCGTTTGAGATCGTGTGTTTGAGTTGGCCTAACGGTCGACAAAGTGATCCCCACTCAAATGTCCATTCATCCAGAGTGCAATAGTATATTTTGCCCAATCTTCAACTCCGTCCCTGGACACACATGCACCCACACAGGTAGGTAGGTGATTTGATAGGGAGGCTTTGGAGTGATGACTTTTCCAGCGCAGCGTCCATTCCATCGAGTGTTGATATATCTATCATGTGCCACACCCCTAAAATGGTAGCACCAGGCTAGCTTCGATTGTGCATCCACCCATGGCGGCCACTTTCTGCAACCAAGCTACTACAGTCCTACAAAGAAACTTCACATCCTACTTAATGCTAGCTACTGGTACCAGTCGTGCACAAAAACACATACACAAAGCTGTCTCATGTCAAGACGAGATCGATGAAGCATGTCATTCCAAGATGGATCGAGAAATGCCTCAGGTTTTAGGTGGCGGAAGAAGCAGAGGCCAGTGTATGTACATTGCAGTAGTAATTATCACACAAACAAATGAACTGCACATTTTATCCTCTCTTTGTTTTTGCCATGTTTTCATGACAAGAGAAAAACAGAGGCTCATGCGTGCATCTTGAAGTAACAGTTCAAAACTCACAAATGATAGTGGAGGAAGTTTCTTTTTCACATCACGTACTTGGGTCATGTAACGTATTTTTTTTTCTCTGCCATCGTGGTTTGATTTATCTCTACCTGACCAAAACTGACAAACCATTGTCATCTTATCTCTCCACAGTTCTGGCCGGCCATCATCATGCATGCATAAGATCCATTGTTAGCTCTGCCGTCACTCACATGGCCTGTGC
>NW_025226266.1:0-1728 GCF_018294505.1 Triticum aestivum | reverse complement strand
TCCCTCGGGCGGACCGTGGGGTCGCCCCACCGTGAGACTAGTCACAATGCATAGTAACATATACTAATAACATACACATATCCCTAGACTATGTTACTACTTTCATAGTGGGTAGTAACATAAGTGTAGTAACATGCAAACATTCATTTATTAGGTTATAGACTCATATTGCATTGGGACATGTGATGTTACAGTAACTAGCTAAGTTACTATAACTACCTCTCTCCTCATTAACTCATTGCCACATAAGCAAATTTGCTGAGTTGGACTCGATGTTACTGCTGAAGTTACTCCCATTGTGGCTAGTCTGAGGCAGTGGCTTGCTTGCGATGTGTGCCTTGGAGGTGATGTTGGGCGGCGTTGGTGGCTTGTGGAGCAGCGGCGGTGGGGCTTGACAATGGCCTTGAACCGGCGGGGGTGGGGAGCAGTAGGAGTAGTGCAACCCTGAGATTTATGGCCGAAAATTCTGTAGTTGTCGCATCTCAGTGGCACTCTGCATTTTGGCTGCCCGGTGCCTCTTTTTTCGGCATGGCCGGATCGCACAAAGATATCAATGTGCTTGAACGGTCGCCGGTGTTTGCAAGGCTTGCCGAAGGAAACTGTCCGCCAGTGAGTGTTAGCATGAACTACCACAGCTACAACAAAGGATACTACCTAAGTGACGGTATCTATTCTCGGTGGATCACTATTATGAAGACAATCCCCAACCCTATCGGAGAGAAGAGGAAGAGATTTCTCCAAGAGCAAAAGAGTGCTAGGAAGGATGTCGAGCGTGCCTTTGCTGTTCTGCAATTTGGTGGGGCATCATACGGTATCC
The DNA here is from genome assembly GCF_018294505.1 of Triticum aestivum. NCBI lineage: Eukaryota > Viridiplantae > Streptophyta > Magnoliopsida > Poales > Poaceae > Triticum > Triticum aestivum. The sequence continues at coordinate 911 of NW_025226266.1, read as the reverse complement.
TTCTAGAACTTGGAGCACCAAGAAGTTGTGGGAGATGATGGTTGCTTGTCTGATCATGCATAATATGATCATAGATGATGAGCGTCCGGAACGTACCTACGATCAAGGGTTTCAGTTTCAGGGTGATAATATTGTGCCTGGGCATGGAGGAGGAACGGCTACGTTTGAACAGTTAATCCAATTTTATTATGAAATGTGTGATTGGGAAACTCACATTTAGCTGCCAGATCATTTGGTTGAGTATATGTGGGCTCATGTTGGCAACCAATAGATATATCTTTTGAAAATAATAAATTTGAGACAATTTAATTTTTATCCGGCTTGTAAACTACGATATATTTATTTGGGTTGTGGAACTTTGCTTATTTACTTGAGAGACTATGAAAAATGTGTATATTTGATGAAAAACGCCGACAAGCCGGCGCGTGGTCAAATATGGGTCAGTGCGTTAGGCGCACTGCCGACCCAAACCAAAAAGAGTGCGGACACTAAGTGGGCGGCCGACCCAAACGAAAAAAAATGGACAAAGCGCGCGTCCATTTGGGGTTGCTCTTATGGCATCTCCAGTGGCAAACCACAGATGACATCTTCCATTTTTTCTGTACATTCTTTTGTCAAACATTTTATCTCTTGAATCATGCGTCCAAATCATGAACCGTTTTCACTATTGGATTTCGCGAGTTGAGATCTTTGTAACTAGATCTCTTGTTAATAGGTTTCACCTAAATTTTTTCACGAATAGCCCAGAAAGAACCAAGAATTTTAAAAATATCAGGAAAAACTTGACAATAATAAAGCAAACCCAAAACCTAATAAAATACCAAAAACCAAAAAAAGAATCCGAAAGAACTGCTTTTTCGCTTGTTTGGGAGGCACACCTGTGCTTTTCCTTTTGGGGGAAGGATTGCCGT
>NW_025226265.1:0-3111 GCF_018294505.1 Triticum aestivum | reverse complement strand
GAAGGCCGCCGAGGACGCCGCTGCTGCCACCAAAGCCGCGGCCTCTGCATGGCCTACTGGAGGGTATAACTCGTTTATCCCGCTCCTGATTAATTTCATATTAGCAGTACTAGCAGTATGTGTAGATTTGTCTACTGTTTGCTTACTACGTGCATGTTTAGATCAAAGTCAGTACGTCATCAACTTAGTCAATGCCATGTTAGTGATTTACTCGTGGATTAATTTAATCGAGAAATTGCCTATTTACTCAACACTTTCTATGGTCGCATTGCATTATATATTTGTTGTGATAGACAGAATCATAAAGCAGATCAACAGCGCATCAAACAATTTGGGCATCACAAGAAGGGCTACCAAATCCCTCGTAGATTGATTATGGTGCCGCTAAAACTCAGCTTTTTCATAGATACAAACACTAAGAAAATAGGGAAACCAAATGAGTTAGATGTATGCTGCTCGGATATGCACCAACCTGATGTTGTTGTGCCTATTTGTAGCATCGGCCAAAACCTGTGTCTGTTCGTCACCACAACCAGCTGTTATTATTCCTTCGTTAGTTTTACACCACTCCCTTGCACATCGCCTCGATGTTCTGAGCTGCCAGTAGCCATTTATTTCCCTTCTAGTTGTCATCCGGTGCTCAGCTTTGCAAGCCGTCTGTCTACATGTGCCCGCATAGCAATGCCCAGGCGGCACAGGCCGGCAAACTCTCGGCCACGGGCACCTGCAGATTAATGCATCATTAGCGATCATGGATGGTGCGGCTTATGGCAGACACGCTGGGGACATGTCCACTTTCCATCTTGACTTCGGTTGGTTTCATCTGCAGAACAAAATTAGATGTTAGATTGGGGCTGACGCCAGACACGTCGGGGACATGTCCGCTTTCCATCTTGACTTTCGTAGGTTTCGTCTGCAGAATGAAATTAGATGTTAGTTTGGATATGAAGGGATTACATAGGAGACCAAAGGGATGGTGGATCAGATCGTACAATCTTTTTGTAGTAATTTTTTACTATCTAACATTAAAGCTGAAGGCGACATGGAAGGAGACTCCCCTTCATGGTTAGGGCTGAGATAGGAAGGAAGAGGATGATCGGGGAGAGGTTGGCCGGATTGTTTTTTCTTTTCATGTTATAATTGCAGCGTGCTTGATGGGGGATGTTAGAGTAATCCAAACTGGAGTTAGGCAAGTGCTATGTTAGTTGTACACGTCGAAGGTTCTAGTGCTAGTCCCACTAGGATTAGTACTAGGAAGTGATCAGCGTCCCGTGTAATTAGATTAGGTAAGTCAATATGAGTCCGGTCAAGAGTAGTAGTTCGCCGTGTCCTAGTACTAGAAGTAGTACGTATAGGATTTGGAAAGGTTTGGATAGTTGAGTCGGTCAGGTAGCCGGTCCAGGTTCTGCATATGTATATGCATCGATGGGGCTTGTGTTTACACCGTGGGAAAATAGAAAAATCAAGAGAGAAAAGGAGAAAATCAATAAAGAGGGGAAAACAGGGCACAATACGGGCCCTTGGCTATTAGTTTTTCGTATGCGTGTGTTCGTGTGATTTCATGTGATCGATCCTAAGGGCGAATTTTCAACAGGAAGAGGTCTAGGAGGGATAAGCGTTTTGAAAGAGGCTTGCACGTGGGACATCTTGGCCAGGACTCTTTGAGATCATCGGAGGCTTATAGGTGGGACATCAGGCCAGGACTCTTTGGGAGATATCATCGTACGGTTATAGATAGCTAATCTTGAGATCTAACGAACAATTTGCTTAGTTTTGAGGATTAACGTAGAGGCTCTTATGGTGCCTCCAATTAGTAAATATATATATATATATATATATATATATATATATATATATATATATATATATATATATATAAGAAAGATATAAGATATAAGATATAAGATAGTCACGAGGTAGCCTAGCCCTAGAAAAAGATCCTCGTAGTACTAACTAGTAACTACTCCAGTAACCTTACTCGCACTATTATACGATCACAGAGCTTGAGCAGAAGAAGTTAGGCATACATATGACAATCTGCACACCACCCCCTCTGACATAAAGCTTCAGTAGAGCAAACCCTGCTGGATTGATCACACAGCTTCAACACGATGTAGTTCTGCCACCCCTGACATCAGTGGTATGATTGTGTCAGTCCTGATGTTGTACACAGCAGAGTCACGTAGAGGATTCGCACAAGAGGTCGGCTGGAGATAGTCACACAGGAAGTAGATGCAATCCTCTTGGTATCCACTACATCCGCAAGCAAGCAGAAGCTTCGAACTATGTTGACGAAGAAAGAATGCATGGCCACGCAACTAACTGGTCCTCCATCGATCAGGCCTGGTGCACAAGTCTGCCTCAAAGAGCTCAAGTGTAGCACTACTTGAATGTTCAAATACATCTTCATTTGACAAATACTCCCTCGGTACCACAATATAAAAGCGCTTTTTATACTACACTAGTGTCAAAAACCTTGGTGAATATGAAACACTAGATGGGCAGTGCGGCTTGCCGCACGCCGCACCCCTGCCGGGTGCGGTCACATATAACCTGACACGGTAGGCCAAGCTTCAAATTAAATAGGTTGACATGTCAAGAAACCGAGAATGCCTTCGTAGATTACATAACTGTGTCCAATACATGGCAATATGGCATCCATTTAGACTGGACCAAAAAGACAGTGTAATCTGTTGCACCAAAGGCTTAGCAGCATTTTCATTCTAAAAGTAAGCCAACACGATGAGTCGTCAGGTCGTCTCATTCTCAGCTCTTGCTTGACATGATGTCACAATTATACAATTTAGCCAATGAAACCACAGGAAGCATTTGCATAATAGTACGAGTCCAATGATAATTATAAGCCGTTATAATAAAAGAACCGTCGCGTATTACTACATCATATCAGTGTGTTACTCCAGAAAGTGAAAAGTCCATGTCCACGTGAATCACTTGCTGGTAGACCAGATCTTTAACCTGGACAGTGCACCAAGCGAGTACCTTTGATTGGCTCTTCTTTAATAGCTCCGCAGCGTCCAGATCGTTCAGCACATCCTCGGCGTCGTAGGACGTATCGGCCCCATGCTACTCCCGCGAGTGGCCCGGGCGCCT
>NW_025226264.1:0-7335 GCF_018294505.1 Triticum aestivum | reverse complement strand
GGGGAGGGAGCAGGCAAGTCTCGTCCTCTCAATAGGATCCGGCTTGCCTGCTCCCTTCCCATGCTCCCATCCGTGCTCCCACTTCATCCTAAGGCTGTCCTTTTCTCTTTTTCTTTTCTAATCTAATCATCTCCCCCCCTGATTTTCAGGGGGTGGGGCCGGACCTTATTTTCTACCAATCAAATCAAGCCATGTACGCGGGAGCATGGATGGGAGCACGGGGAGGGAGCAGGCAAGTCTCGTCCTTCTCAACACACGCTGTCAAAATTAATTACACTCATGTTTTTAGGGGAATTAAGGCCGGGACTTAATTACACCAGTCAATTGTAGAGTTTAAGTCCAAGATAGAAAGAAACTTGCGTAAAAAAGGGCATCTCACACGTCCAACGATATGGGGGAAAATACCATCCATCCGTTCCTTACAAAACTAGATAGCCTCCTTCCATAACTACTGTTACCGATAAAAAGGGAATAAGACGGGATCTTTTTAAGGGAAAAACATCTCTCCTTCCAAAAAAGGACCCATAAAATTATAAAATGTAAAACATCTCTCCTTCCAAAAAAGGAAAAACATCACATCAAGACTCTCATTAATCCACACCATCAAATTAATTACACAATCTTTTTAAGGGAACTAAGGCCGGTAATTAATTTCACCATTGAATTCTAAAATTTATCAGTGAACCACAAAGGAACCTGGAGCCAGATGCTACGAGGGATGTGAGCGACCGACTGCGACCCCAATTTCTTCTGATATAAACACGGAAAACTTGATTTTCTTGGCTTCAAGTTTGGAGAAGACTGCAATCTAACAATTTTAATAAATGACTTATGGTCAATGCAGGTTAGTATGGTTTGTACCGTTGTTGGTCTAAAGTAGGTCGTGCTGTTGTGGTAATTGTTATACTCCCCATCGGAGAACCTAAAGTGGACAGGAAGCACCATTATTCATCTCTCTGATGTTATTCATTTCGTCGTTGGTTCACCAAATCCACATACAAGTAAAACCTATCTTGAACTTTTTTGAACATGCTACTTGATTTTTAGCCTTTGGACTCATGAAAAACAAAAGCGTCCAATTAATACAAAAATTGGTATGTACATGCCTATCCAAGAACACACTTTACCTGATTATGTTTTAGAGGAGCAGGCAAGATTCAACTACATCCAATGTCGCCAGGAGCAATGTAGTGGTGTCGTGATGTTGTGCTGAATCATCTACTGTCGATTAGTATTATGCATGTGCATAATACAATATCATTTTACAAATATAATACTACTTGGTCTAACATGCATGCGATTGGTGAATTGCATGGATCCCCATGATTCTTCCTAGGCGCAGATTGCTAATATATATATAGTACGTCTAGCATCTGTTTATTGTGGCCTTAGAACAAAGAGAAAATTAGCTATTAAAGCATCTTGACATACACATAAATTAGTGAGGTAACAAGAAAATCTGGATGTATCATGCGCAACAAAGATCTCATATAAGCACATGATTATCTGTGAGATATAGATACGTATATAATATGGACAGGAAATATAAAAAATTGATCCACATTAATAATAAAAGAAATTCTTTTAGAATTGTGAAAAGAACTTGAAATTTGAATAATATATGGTGCTTATAGTATTGAGAATATACAACAAACTCTTATATGGATATGTATATTATTTGCTATGATATCGGGTAAGTTGACAGAAAACAGTGCGCGCATGTGACCATTATTGTGTATAGAGACTTGGAAACAAACTCTTCATAAGTCTATTGTGATTGGCAAAATGAAGATATGTCTATTTAGGTAGGGCAAGAAAGGAACATATATGCTACAATAGTAAACTGATCTTTGTACCTCATAGAAACTTATAGGCCACGAATAAATGATGCATGCAACAACGTTTGCATTTGCAACCATGTTTTCTACGAACATAACACATACTCCCTTATATAGATTAGTAAAATAGGAAATTCATTTTAATGAATAATATCTTTATCAGAAAAATATACCCTTATGTAATGTTCGTAAGGTAGCACATCCATATGTTCACATATCATCTATAAATCTGTGGTTGTGACACAATTGGAGGAAAACTATATAATCACAAAATAGTCTGAAACAATGTAACATTGTTGAACCCTATATCTAATATAACGGAGACAAACATGCATGTGTAACAATAAAAGTGCCAGGCCGTGCAGGTGCACGGGTTGAGGACTAGTGTGACTAATGAGTCTGAATATTTATACAAGGTGAAAAGTAATAACTCGCGCATGCAAGAACGACGACTAAGTTATTTTCAGCCGCAATTCAAGAAACCCAAAGCTGTAAGGCTGGTCACAATGGGGAGGAACTTAGAAGTAACATCACACACTCCAATACAACTTTGCTTATGTGGCACATATTTAATGAAGAGAGAGGTGCTTGTGGTAACTAGCTAAGTTACCGGAACATCACACACTCCAAGAAACAATGAGTCTATAACCTAATAAATAATCGTTGCATGACACTACATAGATGTTCTTACCCACTATGGAGGTAGTAACATAGTCTAGGGAAGTGTGTAAGTTACTATCCTAAGTTCCTCCCCATTGTGACCAGCCTAAAGGAGTATTGAAGGAGAGCATGCAAAAGGGGTACATGGGAGTAATGGGTGTGGGACCAAAACATTGACACAGATGGCCCACCGGCAGCGACGTGAGTCGTTGATCGACCGGCCGGCAACGACGTTGCGCTCAAGTATGTTAGCATCTGTAGAGACGGTCGACATGAGAAGAGATAATTTAGAGAGCCTGGCTGGCTAGCTAGTGTGGTATATATAGCTGCAAATATTGATGGCATACCACCTCTAGGGAAGCCATTACAACATTTTTAAACTAAGAATGGACCCCACATGATATATTGGTGGCGTCGCACAAAATTTCACGCAACAAGTATACATAAGGTTGGTTGTAATGTTAGTATCATAGCTAGTATCATGCATGCCAACTAGATAATTTTGATGAGGTGTCATAAAATTAAATGAAGAAAGAGAGCGTTGGGTATCATACCATGATACCGTATCATAATAAATGCTATGCTAATATGTGTCATGCATGGCAATAAATAAAGTACTATATAATACTATGCATTAGAAAGGTAGTATCATACACTAGTTGATAACTAAAAATAACAAAATAGTTTCACTTACAATAGTCAAAATCAAAGCATTTTTGAGTAGCTATTTTTTTCCATTTCTATGTGATTTTATCCTCAACCCTTGTTCTCCCTGCACCAACTGTAAATAGAACATTAGTAAAATAAATTTAAAAAAGTATCATCGAATGGAGGTGCTATAATTTGTACATGAATGGAAAATATTAGTACCTTCATATCAATGTATGACTGCAAGAACAACGATGCAGAAAAAAGTTGCAGTATAAATATTCTTCAGTTCTCTGAGCTGCACTTTGCCCAGGCAAACGATACGCAATTCTTCCGAAGCATCATGTAACCCTAGGCCAAATGAAGGCAAGCAAGAGATGGCTTCTATATAATTAGCATGGATGCTATATCATTAAAGGATAAAAACTGATACACATATGAACCTTGTTTCGTGGTTGATATGGTCAACACCACAACAATAATGTCTTCTGTCTAATTTGGAGTTTTAAAACATATGAAGATATATTACTTCGCTGGAAAGGTTCAGGCAAAGTTTGTTGGGAGAATTCCTCGCAAAAAAAGAAGTTTGTTGGGAGAAATATCTTACAAAAATACGAAAAATAGAAGACTCAACATAGACGTGTGAAAGTCCAGACGATTTATGTTACTCTGACGGACAAAAAAGAAGAGCCAACACGCACGGGACAAAGTCCAAACCTGAACTAGCTACACGTATTGATCCATCTTTTTTTTTTGCGTTCAAACCTGAGAGCCTTTATTCAACGAACGAGGTCCTGGCATCATCAGCCAACAGGCTGGTGAGCAAGAAAGATGGTCTCGAGTCAGTCCAACACTCGGTAACCACCAGTGTACATGCATGTTTTGTACAAAGGTGGGCCGGGACGTTGGCTGCTCGCATTACATGTTGAATAACAAAAGAAGAAAATGTAGCAGCTAGCTCTCCAATTTCTACAAGTAAAGGTGCCACCACAGAAAGGCTGGTGTGGCGAGTGTTCCAGAGATTAACAATCTCCAGGCAATCCGTCTCCATGATCACATGTGAGAAACCCCGAAGATTTGCGAAGATAACACCTTCTCGGAGCGCAAGCGTCTCACCTATGAATGGATCCATGACCCCAATATGAGGTTTACTCCAAGCTCCCAGCAAGGTTGTGTTTGAGCGTGCTACGCTGCCCATGCCCACCTTGTCGGAGTCCATACTCAATGTTGCATCCGTGTTGATCTTGACCACCACTGCTTCCGGCGGTCTCCAACCATGACCTGGTAGCAGAACAGCATGAGAGTGCGGGATGTCTAGCAGAGCTAGGTCCTCCCTAATCCGCCTCACCGAAGTGAAGGGATCAAGCCGGTCATCATCATGAGTCACTCGATTCCGCGAGTGCCAGATTGCCCACATAACAGAAATCATTTGGACCCTTTCAATGTCCGTGAATTGACCATCACATATGATATCACGAGACCAAGTATCCGGATTCAGCCGCGTCCGTCGAATGCCAAAGAGGCCGTGAGCCTGATCCCAGAAAAGTTTGGCATGAGAGCAATGCACTAAAGCGTGCATGAGATCCTCATCCATTGCATGGCAGACATTACATCTGCTTATCGGTTTAATATGACGGTACCGAAGCGTGCATTCATCCGGAAGAATACGATGAATGACCCGCCACCAGAATACACGTACCTTCGGCAATACCTTAAGTTTCCAAAGCGATTTCCACATCCGTTCGTCGGTCTATGAGGAGTTTGTAACCGCCCCTTCCTCTTGAGCTAGACGCTCTTTCCGAGTCACGAGAGCACGGTACGCAGATTTTACGGAGTAGATGCCACTTCTTTCAAAAGCCCAAGCTCTAAAATCATCACCCCCACCTCGCCGTAAGGGGATATTCATAATAGCATCGGCGTCTGGTCGAATGAAGATATTGTTGATCAGATCCCGCCGCCAGGTCCCATTTTCATGATCGATAAGTTCATGCACGGTGGCAATTGTCGTCCCCCCTGGCATCACCGAAGGGGACAGGGAGGGGAGGCCCGGGATCCACTTGTCACCCCAAACGGATATAGTGCTGCCGTCCCCCACCCTTTTGATGAGACCAACATGGAGAGCTTCCCTCCCCGTGATGATCGCTCGCCATATAGCTGATGATGTGTTTGGTACTGAAGCCTCCATGAAATCACAGTCCGGAAAATAGCGCCCCTTCATCACTTGGGTGCATAAGGAGTTGGGATTAGAAATAAATCTCCACCCATGTTTACCCAGTAGTGCCAGGTTAAATAACTCAAGATCGCGAAAGCCCATTCCACCCTGACACTTCGGTACTGCAAGTTTTTCCCAAGATAGCCAATGCATAGATCGCCGAACAAGAGATCCACTCCACCAGAATTTGGCCATATTAGTGATAAGGCCTTTACATACTTTCTTAGTCAGACGGAAACAACTCATACTGAAGGTTGGGATGGCCTGAATAACTGATTTAATAAGTGTTTCCCTTCCAGCACAAGCTAGTAACCGCTCTGCCCATCCATTCATTTTGCTCTTGGATCTGTCCCCAATATGGTCAAAAGTCTCACTAGTGATTCTTCCAACCGCTGTGGGTAACCCCAAATATCTATCACTGAAAGCTTCAACATGAACCCCAAGGACAAGTTTGACTGCCTGCCTTCTTGCATGCGGTGTATTGGGCGAAAAAATATTGCACTCTTAGCACGATTGACTGCCTGTCCCGAACAAGTAGCATGTATATTGGCAACCTTTTTTTACCATCAAATCCTCACACACACACACTCTCCCTCCCACTTTCTCACTCTCTCTCCCCCTCTCCCTCTCTCTTTAACACACACATATCCATCTTATCGAGTACGGAACCATAATCCATCTATTTCATACACACACACACACGCTAGTGCATAACAATATGGATTATGTGTATTTTTGCCACCACAACTGAGGGAAATAATTTCATGTAAATCGGCCAGCCACAGCTCCAAGAATACACGGAGGAGGTGGCCCGGGTCGGTGTCGGCGCCGTCCGACGCGGCCCACGGGCCCGCTTCCAAGTGCGTCTACGCGCCGGCCACCCACGCCGGGTCCTCCGAGTGCCGCTTCCACCGCACCAACTCCCAGGGCCACGGCCACGGCCAGGGCCACGGCCAGGGAAGCCACCCTTCTTCGCCCCCTTCACCGGCCGCAGCCAACGTGGTGCCGCGGCACCCGGCCTCGCTGTCCTCGTCCTCCGGCACCGTCGCGACCCAGTGACGCGGCCCAAGCATCGGCCTCGAGAATCAAGAACGCTCGACAACGGAGAGGAAAGGGAAGATCATATACATGTAATAAGAAAGGGAGTTTATTTACTGCTCCCTCGATGTATTGTTTCCTTTGTTTGGAGATTGATTACCATCCATGAGTTAAGGTAAGGTTAATGTGATTGAGTGATTTTTTTTTCTGAAAATCAATTATTTGTTTTCTAATTAATGTGATTGACTGATTTAAGGTAAGGTTAATTAATTTAGATTTGATCTTTAGAGATTTTTCGTGGTTGATTCTACATTACTAAATAAGTTGCGCCAGTATGGAAAGTTCTGATCTATTGATTCTACATTACTAAATAATGTTGGCGGAAGTTCAACCTAGCAGAGGGGGAAGTTCAGGTCGAACAACTCAGACAGTAAAATTGCAAAAAACGCAATTTCATCATGACCCGAGAACAAAATCCGCCAACGAGCGAGATTCCTATTTAAAACTAGTATTTAGTTGCTAAAAAGCATTTCTAGATTACACTAACATAATATAGAACATGACTAACCAGAATAATTCGCGGGGGAAGCCGCGGTTGCGAATATAACCCGAAGGTTGGGTTCGTACAAAGCGAAGTTCAGGCGCATTACTCAGGCAGTTCAGGTTGTGATCAGAATATTATTCTGATCTTGTGATCAGAATAGTGTTTATTTATATATATATGATTGGTTCTACGAGAAATTCTATTTATATATATGCATAACGTGTACAATATGTAGTATCATAAAATACCAGCAAACGAAAAAGAATTAATGGAAAACACAAAATTAAAGGAAAAATAAATAATAAAACCAAAACCCCCCAAAAAATTTAGTACCGGTTGGTGTTACGTGGTGGCCCTTTAGCGGCGGTTCGTGCAGAACCGGTACTAAAGGGGGG
>NW_025226263.1:20240-24501 GCF_018294505.1 Triticum aestivum | reverse complement strand
TTGACACAACTACATAATATTTTGGATTATCTACTACCCATTTCCACCCTCATGACTAATTAAATGACTAGTCTTCTTAACAAACCACATAATTCGGGTATAGGAAGAGAGTACATCCACGTTTGGACCGATCAAGCAACCATGTCGCTCTTTCCTTCTTTACTTATTTCATCCAGTCACATGGACTGATTACAACCATTATTTATGATGATACTTTCGTGCAAAGCATATCTCAAGAAGTTGATCTATGATAAATGTTCTCAGCAACCACACCATCCAAGGCAATTTATATACCAGCACAGATCGAGTTTGTTTTATACATGTTTTGATGAGTCATTCAACATATTTCTCAATCAGCTGAAGCAAGGCAAGAAAATTTTCTGTGAGACCAGCAATCCAGTTCCTCTCACACACCGCTATTGTTTGCCCAGACAATGCAAGACAAAAGGAAAGAGCAAAGAGATTTTGGTTTGAGAACGGGAGACGTCGGGAAGGTAGCACTTGGTGGTAAATGAACAACTTAATTTGTAACGTATCGTGGACCACTAGGTGAGAGCCACAACCATTCTATCCAGCCTGTCAAATGGCACTCACTGTCTTCATCGCCACGTCGATCTTCCACACAAGGAAATGTGCTTCTTCATCAAGCTCTACGCCATACACGAGGGTTGAGCATCTCGCCACATTTGTCCATGACAGGCTCATAGTGTGCACTCATGTGGCTCCGTCAACAAGTGGACAAGGCATATGAGTGACAGAGCAACCCGTTACTAGCAAGGCTCACTTGGCTACCCCGCTGATGTTTATTGTAGAGGGAAACAAGCTACCCCATCCAATTTCAGGAGATTTTGTGAATTCATAGTTATTTTAATTTTGCCAAAGAAAGTTTTTTCAGATGCATTTCTTTCGTTTGTTTTGTCACGTCAGAACTATGCAAAGCTTCCTGTCGATTCCTCAATATTCTTTTTCGGAATAAATAATGAAAGCATATTAGACACGATGTTCTTACCTTTCACAAATTGAGGTAGCTTGAATATATGTTCATCAATTCAAATCCAAGTACCCTGCTTCATAATATTGTTGGATGTATAATCTTCCCCGGTGGGTTATGCACATGATTTTGCATTCTACCCCCTCTGTAATAATTCTTGGCGATTGCTTGGTGCCATTGTATGGGTTTCGTAGAATATTCTGCAAAAGTGTGCATTGTGCAGCGTAGTGAAACCAAACATAATAGCGTGTTCAATTGCGATACTGGAACAAATGGTGAGCACTATAACTCATGTGCGTTTACATGAGGAGAAGGAACTCCATGATTTATGGATGCACCATGGCAGCCGCATTACATATTTGTTGTGCTTTTAAATGGAGTGAATTGTGAATAGTGTCAAAATGTAATGAGAGTTGGAATTGTGTCGAATATTATGAATAAGGTACGTTACAATTGGACTCCGAGTTGTAACAAAAAGATAAGATAAGAGTTGTGTCCTAATAGGACACTTGTATTGTATCCTAGGCTTCTTATATAATTTATGGGTGGACACACGATGTAATATGTGCCAACATAATAACCCAAGTACGCAAGGGAGCCGGCGCACTACAAAATCTACTTTATTATATGATGAAAACCCTGGTAGCAAAAAACAAACCGTCGCCTAAGATCATTTTCTGTGACGAAAACCGTCACAAGCTGATTTCCCCTCGGCGTAGCTCCCTGTGGCAACTTTGGTGTTGTTTAGGCCAGATTTTAGGCGGCGCTTTTGCCCGTCACTAACCTTTGCATTTTCGCGATGGGTTTGAGTGCCACAGAAAATGTTGAGCGGGCCAATTTCTGAAATATAAATAAAAAATAACTAACATTTTTTGCAGCTGACTTATCTAGTGGTGAAAGTCTGTGTACATATTTTTTCTGAAAGTTGTCAATCTACTTTCTGATAGTGGCACTGAAAATTTTGGAAGTGCTTAGAATATTCATCAATGCATGTAAGCTCATTAGCAAACATGAACACACCGTACGTAAACTAATATATCCAAACACACCACACATAAATAAATTAATGCGTATTCAAACATGATTGGCGAAACCCTACTATCTAATTCAAATGGGCCAAAAATTGGAACTTAATAAAAATGTGTGCTTCCTCTACTCGAGTGCGGGAAGTGGAGCACGCAGTACATACTGCAACGCCAGTACGGTATTGATCTGATGAAACTGTTGGCTCTCCTTTACTTATAGTGAGTTTAGCAGAGTCTACCGGTTCGCGCGGCTCACCTCGTCGCCTAACGAAGGCAGACGCCACGTTTTAGTGTTATAGAGTGGTGATTAATGTCGGCCAGCCGCATGCCAACTGTCATCGGCCATTGACACCATTTTTCTCCTCCACCACCGACATGTCCCGCCATTTTTCCTGCCCGCCGTCCGTGGTTATAAGAAGATCATCGCCATGACCACAGAGCTCGTTCACTATCCTCATAGCCTCCACATCCCTCCGCATTGCCATGAACGAATATGTGACCACCTTCATGACCAAATAGCTCATTCTTTTTCAGCCTTGACATCCCATTCCTTCACCTATAGGTTACCCTGGGCCCCTTCCTATCCATATCTCCTTGGTAGGCCTAAAGAGCCTCCCGCCGGGCCAATGGTCTAGCTCCCTACGTAGAAGAAACCCCGGGTGTCCAGCACCGTCAGTCATCGCCACCCCCCTCATTGGCAAACCTTGTTGTAGTAGATAGTTGGAAAGTCAACGTGTTAAGGACCCAAAAGAGTAGAACACTAGAACACCAACTGTCACTAATAAAGAGAAGCGCAGATCGGAAAGATTCAACCTATAAACACACGAGTGCAGATGACAAAGACTGGACCCAAGCAGATCCACCAAAGACAAACACCTACCAAATCCCGCGAGGTCTGTCTAAGACACACCTCCACATGCCCTCGGATGATGCTAGACCCATCGCCCGGGCGGGACTAGGCGAGGAGAACCTTATTCCATCTTCAGGGAGCCCCTGCCACCTCGTCTTCCTGAGCAGAACACAATAATACTAAACAAACAAAAAAATACACCTAAAATGAAGCAGCAGTCCTCCCACCCGCAAGGGATGGGATTTACCATGCCTCCTTGACCCTAAGATTATAGGAGATGAGGCAGATTGGCGGTGCTGCGGTAGAAGACAGGAAACCCTTAACGTGGGAATTGCTTATGAATGAGAAAGCCAAAAGTGTTTGACCTCCGATCATTGTATACAACGGTGGCTACACTTTGTGCATTGCTTCATTTCCAAAGGCATTACTTCTTGAGTACCTTTCTGCTTTCTGGAAGTTCGTGTATTGTCGAGTTGATGGTGTTTCTGCTTCTGAAGGAAATATGCCCTAGAGGCAATAATAAAGCTGTTATTTATATTTCCTTATATCATGATAAATGTTTATTACTAATGCTAGATTAACCGGAAACTTAGTACATGTGTGAATACATAGACAAACAGAGTGTCACTAGTATGCCTCTACTTGACTATCTCGTTGAATCAAAGATGGTTAAGTGTCCTAGCCATGGACATGAGTTGTCATTTGATTAACGGGATCACATCATTAGAGAATGATGTGATTGACTTGACCCATTCCATTAGCTTAGCATTTGATCGTTTAGTATATTGCTATTGCTTTCCTCATGACTTATACATGTTCCTATGACTATGAGATTATGCAACTCCCGAATACCGGAGGAACACTTTGTGTGCGACCAAACGTCACAACGTAACTGAGTGATTATAAAGGTGCTCTACAGGTGTCTCCGATGGTACTTGTTGAGTTGGCGTAGATCGAGATCAGGATTTGTCACTCCGATTGTCGGAAAGGTATCTCTGGGCCCTCTTGGTAATGCACATCACTACAAGCCTTGCAAGCAATGTGACTAATGAGTTAGTTGCGGGATGATGCATTACAGAACGAGTAAAGAGACGTGCCCGTAACGAGATTGAACTAGGTATTGAGATACCGACGATCAAATCTCGGGTAAGTAACATACCAATGACGAAGGGCACAATGTATGTTGTTATGCGGTTTGACCGATAAAAATCTTCGTAGAATATGTAGGAACTAATATGAGCATCCAGGTTCCGCTATTGGTTATTGACCGGAGATGAGTCTCGGTCATGTCTACATAGTTTTCGAACCCATACGGTCCGCACGCTTAACGTTCTGTGATGATTTGTATTATGAGTTATGTGATTTGATGACTGTGACACCCGGATACTTAAGCTA
>NW_025226263.1:19053-19595 GCF_018294505.1 Triticum aestivum | reverse complement strand
AGTGAACCTCTGCTAATGATGCCACATCACCTCAGTTACGGTTGATAAACTCGCGTTAGTTCAAAATGATTAAAATTCAAATTTAAAATATTGACAAACAATAAAAGATTTCAAAATGGTAAACTAAAATGTTCGGAGTGTGCCAGTAAATGTCGGGGTAATTATGGTGAAGGAATCGTGCTGTTATAAAAAGGCCTATATAGCCTATATATTTAAAATGAAAGCAAATATAATTAAAAATAAAAATAAAAATTAAAAAAAGTGATACGTCTCCAACGTATCTATAATTTTTGATTGTTCCATGCTATTATATTACCCCTTTTCGATGTTTATGGGCTTTATTCTATACATTTATATCATTTTTGGGACTAACCTACTAATCGGAGGCCCAACCCGTATTGCAGTTTTTTTTGCCTATTTCAGTATTTCAAAGAAAATGAATATCAAACGGAGTCCAAACGGAATGAAACCTTCGGGAGCGTGATTTTTGGAACGAACGTGATTCAGAGGACTTGGAGTGCAAGTCAAGTAGCAGCCGAGGC
>NW_025226263.1:18211-18884 GCF_018294505.1 Triticum aestivum | reverse complement strand
TCCACGAGATAGGACGCCCCCCCTATAGGGCGTGCCCCCTGTTTCGTGGGCCCCTCGGGCGGCCACCGACGTACTTCTTCCTCCTATATAAACCTACGTACCCCAAAAACATCCAGGGAGCCAACAAAACACAATTTCCACCACCGTAACCTTCTGTATCCGCGAGATCCCATCTTGGAGCCTTCGCCGACGTTCTACCGGAGGGGGAATCAACCACGGAGGGCTTCTACATCAACACCATAGCCCCTCCGATGAGTTGTGAGTAGTTTACCACAGACCTTCGGGTCCATAGTTATTAGCTAGATGGCTTCTTCTCTCTTTTTGATCTCAATACAATGTTCTCCCCCTCTGTTGTGGAGATCTATTCGATGTAAACTCCTTTTGTGGTGTGTTTGTTGAGATCTGATGAATTATGGGTTTATGATCAAGTTTATCTATGAGAAATATTTGAACCTTCTCTGAATTCTTTTATGTATGATTGAGTTATCTTTGCAAGTCTCTTCGAATTATCAGTTTGGTTTGGCCTACTAGATTGATCTTTCTTGCCATGGGAGAAGTGCTTAGCTTTGGGTTCAATCTTGCGGTGTCCTTTCCCAGTGACAGCAGGGGCAGCAAGGCACGTATTGTATTGTTGCCATCGAGTATAAAAAGATGGGGTTTATATCATATTGCA
>NW_025226263.1:11048-12957 GCF_018294505.1 Triticum aestivum | reverse complement strand
TAGATGCAGGCAGGAGTCGGTCTACTTGTTGCGGACATGATGGCTATATACATGATCATGCCTAGATAATCTCATAACTATGCGCTTTTCTATCAATTGCTCGACAGTAATTTGTTCACCCACCGTAATACTTATGTTATCTTGAGAGAAGCAACTAGTGAAACCTATGGCCCCCTGGTCTATCTCTTATCATATTTGCTTTCAATCTACTTTTATTTGCATCTTTTATTTTTGCATCTGTATTATAAAATACCAAAAATATATTTATCTTATCTTACTATCTCTATTAGATCTCACTTTCGCAAGTGGCCGTGAAGGGATTGACAACCCCTTTATTGCGTTGGTTGCGAGTTCTTTGTTTGTTTGTGTAGGTGCGTGGGACTTTTAAGGAGCCTCCTACTGGACTGATACCTTGGTTCTAAAAAACTGAGGGAAATACTTACGCTACTATTGCCGCATCACCCTTTCCTCTTCAAGGAAAACCAACGCAAGCTCAAGATGTAGCACAAAGCTAAACGAAAAAAAGAGAAGCCCCCCCCACTGGGCCAACCGGTCCAGCAGGCCACCAGGCCAGCCCACCAGCCGCGCCCATATCCCCCACTGCTCCCGAAACCCTAATCGGTCGCCCCACTTCCCCCCACTCCCTCGATCGACCTCTCCCCTCCTCTGCCCCCCCGCCCCCGATTAGATCGGGGGGAATGGACCTGTCGCCGCCGCCGTGAGCTCCACGCGCCTCCGCCTCGGTCCCCGACGCCCCGCCGCCGTCGCCTCGTCTCCCTCCTGCGCCTCCCCCTCTTCCCCAATCTGGATGCGCCGTCACCGAGGGACCTCATCGCCTCGCTGCCGCTAGCCGGCAGCCCGCCCACATAGTCCACGCCCGCTGCCTACCTCGCGTCGCCCCACCGTTCCTGTTCCGGCTGCCGCCTCTGCCGCTGCGGACGTCGACTCCGCCGTCGTCTCCGGCCAAGTCCGACCGCCCCGTGACCACATGTCGACGTGGTCGACCACCAGCTACCCAACGGTCGCCTTCGCGCATCGCACTGATGCCCGTAGCGCAAGCCCGGCGGGTTCCCGCGTTGCTGCCGTCGCCAGCGCACTATAGCTCCTCACCGGCGTTAACCATGATGACGAGGACGTCATTTACCCCCTACTAACACTCACCGACTGTTGGACCCCATGCGTTAATTAACTGCATATTAGTTAATATACATAATTAACTAAGGTAACCACTCACTAACAGATGGGACCCGCCCTGCTAATTAATCTGTTACCAATAAGACTTAACACTGGGTTAACCCTGTGTCAATGACACCTAGGCCCCACTAGTCAGCTTGACCCATCAATGGTCAATGCTGACTAGACTGCTGACTGGCCCCCCTAGTCCCACTGTCAGCCGCACACACACACACACACTCTAGCTGGGTACACTTCTGTGTACCCGTAGCATTTTCCTATTTATTTTCGAATTAATAATAATTACAGAAAATTATTAAAAATTTGATAATTAATATAAAATAAACCATAACTCAGATGAAAATACTTTGTACATGAAAGTTGCTCAGAACGACAAGGCGAATCCAAATACGCAGCCCGTTCGTCAGCCACACATCCCTAGCATAGCGAACCTGCAACATTTCACCTCCGGTTCATCTATTCGAAAATGCGAAACACCGGGGATACTTTCCCGAATGTTTCCCCCCTTCGCCGGTACCACCTACTAACGCGTTAGGGCACACCTAGCACTGCTCATTGTCATGTCATGCATCGTCATGCTTATGTTTGCATTGTATTTATTGTTTCTTCCCCCTCTTCTCTCGGGTAGACTACGAGACCGACGCTGCTGCTGCCCCGTTCGACTACGGAGTTGACGACCCCTCCTTGCCAGAGCAACCAGGCAAGCCCCCCCCCC
>NW_025226263.1:9325-10494 GCF_018294505.1 Triticum aestivum | reverse complement strand
CCCCCCCCCCTTGATTACCAGATATTGCCTATTCTTCTCTCTACTACTTGCATTAGAGTAGTGTAGCATGTTACTGTTCGGTTAATCCTATTCTATTGCATAGCCTGTCATTGTTGCTACAGTTGTTGATACCTTACCCGCAATCCTAAATGCTTAGTATAGGATGCTAGTTTATCATCAGTGGCCCTACATTCTTGTCAGTATGCCTTGCTATACTATCGGGCCGTGATCACTCAGGAGGTGATCACGGGTATATACTATACATACATACTATACAGATGGTGACTAAAGTCGGGTCAGCTCGTTGAGTACCCGCAAGTGATTCGGATATGGGGGATGAAAGGATAGGTGGATCCATCCCGGTAGAGGTGGGCCTGGGTTCTCGACGGCCCCCGACTGTTACTTTGAGGCGGAGCGACATGGCAGGTTGAGACCACCTAGGCAAGAGGTGGGCCTGGCCCTGGTTGGCGTTCGTGATTACTTCATAATAACATGCTTAACGAGATCTTGGTATTTGATCTGAGTCTGGCCACTGGCCTATACGCACTAACCAACCACGCGAGAACAGTTATGGGCACTCGACGTCGTGGTATCAGCCGAAGCCTTCTTGACGTCAGCGACCGAGCGGCGCGCGCTGGGTTGGACCACGTAGCGCAATTTCCTTTTTAATGGAGGTTGCTAGGTCTGCTCACCGGCCGCGTACGCAACGTGCAGGTGTGCAATGGGCGATGGGCCCAGACCCCTGCGCGCATAGGATTTAGACCGGCGTGTTGACCTCTCTATTGTGCCTAGGTGGGGCTGCGACGTGTTGATCTTCCGAGGCCGGGCATGACCCAGGAAAGTGTGTCCGGCCAAAGGGGATCGAGCATGTTAGGTTATGTGGTGCACCCCTGCAGGGAAGTTGATCTATTCGAATAGTCGTGTCCCTCGCTAAAGGGACGACCCGGAGTTGTACCTTGACCTTATGACAACTAGAACTGGATACTTAATAAAACACACCCAGACAAGTTCTAGAGACAACTCGGTGATCGCTTTCCCACAGGGCGACGAGGGGAGGATCGCCGGGTAGGATTATGCTATGCGATGCTACTTGGAGGACTTCAATCTACTCTCTTCTACATGCTGCAACACTACAAGAAATATGTTAACTAGTGACCTTCTGTCAGTGA
>NW_025226263.1:4635-5413 GCF_018294505.1 Triticum aestivum | reverse complement strand
CTCCTTTTGGGCACTCGGAAAATGAAAAATGAATTTTTCGTGCAAAGAAAATGAAAACTTCCTTAGGCAACATTGTTTGGAATTCCAACATGTACCCTTGTGCACAATATGATATCATTTGAACAAACTGTGCCATGAATGTGGCCATAAGATTGATCATTTGGCTTGAAAGCCATGAATCTTCACGCATGATAGCTCATTTCTGATAACACTCTTTTAAAATAATTACCATATTACAAGTTTATTATTTTTCCTGGTAACTTGGTCATATATAATGACACAATGCGAAGGTTTTCAAATTTTTTGATTTTTTTTGAATTTTTTATGCCCGTTTCAAAATGCGGTCAAAACGGCGGGAATGACCTTTCCTAGCTAGTGGTTGAATCTTGGAATTTTCTTTGTGTTTCTCTGATTAAATAGATACTTATGTACCTAGAAATGATTTTTGTAAAAAATAAAGAGCAAACTACAAGGCAGCTACGGTTCAAATTTGACCCACTTCCAACTGAATCGGCCGAAATTTGTCTTTTTCACGAGAGGTGGATCAAAACTTTTGACACCCAACCATTTGGTCAATTGTGCATTATATATGGCCTATTATTTAATAAAATTGATTTGGTCCATTTTTGCAACAATTATTTGGTAGTTCCTTCACAAAAAAACCTCCTTTTGGGCACTCAGAAAATGAAAAATGAATTTTCCGTGCAAAGAAAATGAAAACTTCCTTAGACAACATTGTTTGGAATTCCAACATGTACCCTTGTGCACAATATGAGAT
>NW_025226263.1:0-2412 GCF_018294505.1 Triticum aestivum | reverse complement strand
AGCCTGACCCGACACCCTGACCCCGACACCACACCCCGACCCCGAAACAACACCCCGACACCGACACGGCACTACCCCGACATTGACACGACACCTCGACCCCCCGACCCCGAAACCCTCTGATGATGATTATGCATTTATTGATGATACTGATCGAGATTATTAGTAGTGTCAGGTATTACATTTTTTTATGTTGTACTTGATGATGATACACTTAAGTGATACACATATTATTATTCATGTCAGTCTTTTTTTATGTTATACTAATTTCGTTTACTGTTTGTTATGGCAGGTGTTGAAAGATGGTGGGCGCTGGTCAGGAGCGTGGTCCGAGGTCTTCCATTCCAGACGCACCTCTCCGCCGAGCGTTGCTGGACAGTATGGCCACACCGTCGGGCCCTTCTTCGTCGACCGCGGTGCCCAGCAGGGGACGAGGTAGGAAGAGAGGAGGTGGGGCACGTGGTCGTGGGAGAGGAGGTAGGGTGACTGCTACGACACCTTCCTCGCCGCCATCCCTAGCTGTTTCACCCGAGCACGTGACTGCTAGGGTGGACTCGTCCGAGGAGGAGGCTACACGGACTCCGGTCCACGAGCCTCCGGTCCATGGGTCTTGGGCCCACGAGCCTCAGGTCGACTGGCCTGCGGCCCACGAGAGTTCGGCCCACGTGACGCCGGAGGAGCACACGTCCGGATGGGGTACCTGGCCGGATCACCCCGAGGAGCCGAGTGGCCATGCTGATGATGGCGGGGAGCCGACTGATCTTGAGGAGGAGGGGGGCACCGTCTACCAGCGTGGTGCTACACGGCTCCCGTCCGTGCCGGTGACCCGCGAGCAGAGGTGGTTGACTTTCCCTGATGGGGAGAGGTACAAAAGTGCATTTAATATTTTTGTACCTTGTGCATTCATGATTTTTCAAATAACTAATGCGTTGGCCTTGTCATGCTGCAGGGGTTGGGACCACCATCATAGTGTCCGCCGGCCCAACTCCGTCCTTGGAGTTCTTTGCCGGCAAAACTTTCCGGGGTTTGTCACGTTGCCTGGTGAGGGTCGGCTTCCAGAGCTTGGATTGAGCTGGGAGCACTACGTGGCTGCCCCGGCCCCGCCGGATGAGATTATCGACGGTGTCGTGTGCGACACGAGGGCAGACATGATGATCAGAAAGTTCTGGGTAATTTCTCCTTTACACATTTAAAAATCTTCAACTAGCTAGTTATTAATTGTACTAATCAATATTGTCTCATTTGATTGCAGACATTCTACAGGTGTGAGGAGGGATACGAGGAGGACGCGGCACATGTTATCGAGAACGTCTGCAAGCGCCTACTCCAGAACTTACGGCACGAGGCTCGGGTGCAGGCTGTTCGAGACTACTACGCCTTGCGTGGTATCAAGAAGACCAAGCCGGCGTGCCGCGATAAGTTCCTGAGTAAGGAGCAGTACATGAAGGTAATTCTTAAGGCCTTCTCTACTTAAGTTCCTTCATTTAGTAATTCTTAGCCGTAGCGCTCAAGTTTTGATTTGCTAACTTAGGCGCCTCCGAGATGATGTGCGGATTGGATGGATTGTTGGGAGGTGTTGGTCGATGAGTGGTGCTCAAAACAATGGCTAGCCCTCCACAACGAGGCCAAGGACAAACGTGCCCAAATGGAAGGTGTGCCACACCATCAAGGCAGCTCCAACTTATATCAGTTTGGGTGCAACTGGGTATGTGGTTTGCTTCATGATTCATGCAATTCATTCATCATGCTAGCTTGAGCCCTTTAATTACTAATTTTCATTGTTTCTCTCTTTCAGGCACGCTACAATAAGGCGGATAAGGTGCCAGAGGTGTACGACCTGTATGCCATGGCCCACACTGCCTCTTTCAAGAAAGTCAAGGCTTTCTCTTAGTCTGACCTTGATGATGCAAACAACTTTACCAACATCTCCTCCCACAACAAGCTCGTGAGATATAGAGATGAGGGGAAGGCGAGGAAAGGGGAGGACTTTAACCCGAGCCAGGGTCCCATTGATCCAGAGCTATTGATGATATCTGGTGGCGGGAGGTCCCATGGCTCCATAGCCATTGGAGATGGACTTATCCGTTGTCCTAGCACTCTCCCGGAGATCAAGGCGCGCCAGTCGAGCTCCGCTCCTGAGATAAGGCCTCGTGAACGGCCAGTGCAACTCGCCATCAAGGTTAGTGATACGTACTCAGTTATCTTTCTCCATTACATTGTGTGTGCTTCCATCAATGATTACAAATGGTCATGTGAGTGGTGTTGCAGGCTGCTATACAGAGTGAGAGAGATAGAACGGAGAAACTTCTGGCGGAGGCGGCGGAGAGGCAGCGGGAGTTGGAGGAGAGGACGACAAAGATGATGGAGGAGGAGAGGGCACGGAATGACATGCAGGCAAGGGCCATGTACGAG
>NW_025226262.1:0-970 GCF_018294505.1 Triticum aestivum | reverse complement strand
TTGGTGATATTATTGTTAATAGATTTTTTTGGTGATATTTAGATTGTGTAATTAATTTTGTTCATAGAATTTTAATGATTTTTTGTTCATATTATTTAGAAAAAGGAAAAAAATAAGAAGTAGTTTATATATAGTTGAACTAGCTAGTTGATTTAATAAACTAATTTTTTTTTACTATTTGTAGAAGTAGTTTGTTTTTAGTAAGTACTACTTTATTTATTTATAGTAAGTGCTTAGTAGTTGAACTAGATAGTTGATTTAATTAATAAAACTAGTTTATTTAACTATATATAGAAGTAGTTCCCGCATCGACGTCGGTGATGCCTATCCCGCATCCTCGTCATCGTCGACTCGGCGGTGGAGGCCTGCTTGATCAGAGCCATGTTCGGGACTGGGCTCCGCCGGGCTGGTATTGGGAGGTGCTACCTTCCGGGGGATGTAGGTTGGTGAGAAGGCAGTCCGTTGTTGATTCGATCCTTGTTTGGTGGCAGTCGCGTGGGCCAGTGACGGTGCAGAGGCTTCCGAACACCGCGGAGGTGGTACGTCATCATGTCAGCGAGGAGGACGAGCACGTCCATCGCTACATGGTTGCATTGGAGGGCAGGTTCGACAATACCTGGCAGGTTCTTCAGGGATCTCACTGGAGCTATGATCCTATGATGGTTCCTTATCTTTGGGTGTCCACCACCCGCGTCGATACCCGTCGGGCGCTACGGTTCTAGTTGTATTAGTGATAATATTCGATGATGTACGGACACCAAGAGATGATGTACTTTTGCTTATAATTATTGAATGCATGCTAATTTGAATACTACTTTATTTTATGATTTGATTTTGCTTATTTTATGATTTGGTTTTGCTTATTGAATGCTCATATTGGATATATTCTCCTTCATTCCCGTGTGCTAGACAATTTGGTACAATAATGCACTCGGGAATGAAAGGAGGAGCTACGTACATCATCGATAGT
>NW_025226261.1:0-4198 GCF_018294505.1 Triticum aestivum | reverse complement strand
GCCTTACGTTTATTATTACCTCCTTGATTTGTCGGGTTATGCTGAGGGCCCTTGCCGTTGCCATTCTTTTTTCCCTTCCCTGTCTTTTCATCATCAGACTCGGGACCAGAGCCGCCATCAGCTGACCCATGTCATTACAATCGCGGTTGAGCCGCCATAGCTTCATCTTCAGAGGCTGAAAACGGCAATTTTCTCCAACATTAAGACTGCAGAGCCGGCATCCATCTTATCAGACGAATGTATTATGGCCTTGACCCGGCGCACCCAATGGGTGGTGGACTCACCCTCCTCCTGTTTGCAATTAGTCAAATCTGCAATTGACATAGGCTGTTTGCACGTATCCTTGAAGTTCTAAATGAACCGGGCTTTTAACTCTGCCCATGGACTGATGGAATTAGGCGGCCTTCCCTTCAACCAAGTACGGGCAGTACCATCCAACATCATGGTGAAGTACTTGGCCATCGCAGCGTCACTGACCTTCAGTAACTCCATAGCCATCTCATAGCTTTCAATCCATGCCCCAGGCTGTAAGCCGACCATATATTTAGGCACCTTTCCGGGCCCTTTGAAATCCTTGGGCAAATGCTCGTTACGCAGAGCCGACACCAGACAGGGGACACCTCCAGTCCTGGCGGTCGCTCCTGCCTCAATAGAAGTCGTCGAATAAACCGGAAAAGGCTGGTAAGCCGCCAGCTGAGCCGCCCGCTCAGCCTCTTGACGTATTCTGTCCTGATCAACAAAGTTAAGGGCTCCATCATGCGCCGGGTCATGCCCTCCTGGTTGGTTACGGCATAGGGCGTTGCTTGAAACGGCCACTGAGTCCATGTGCCTGCTATAACTCGGGCTCCGGCTTGGACGAGGGGTCGAATGAATCATGTCTCGGCTATATGAGTATGCCTCCTGCTGTGCCAAAGCCGTCTGAAGAAGCTCTCTGATCCTTCGAGTTTCCACCGCCGTCAGAGAGTTGCCCTCCACTAGGAGAGTCGCCAATCGTGCCACCCCAGCAATCATGTTCTCCAACGGGTTAGAGTAATGACCCGGTGGTGTTGCTACATACTGAGGTGGAGCAGTATTCATCCAGGGAGGCTCCATCGTACGCGGCTGAATCGGCATCCCAACCCCGGGTGTTGCAACTCGGTCTATCTCCGGCGGGTTACTGGGCCCTGCACCGGGTGTTTGGAAGAGGTTTTGAGTATCGTAAACCGGAGGCAGACGAGATGGAGTCTTCTGGTACCTCCTCCTCATGACCTCATTGGATGCATTCTGATCCATCATGAGCCGGAAAGTCTGCGCCTGAATCCGCTGAGCCTGAGCGTCCAGAGCCGCCTGCTCTGCGGTCATCCTGACATCTTCCGCTACCAGGTCTTCCTTAGCCAGCACAATATCTTGTTTTAACTGCTACTTCCGCATCATGTTGAGCTTGATACGCCAGGTTGACCGCGGCGACTAACAAAGCAGTCATCTTATCCATGAGATCCATCAGCACCTGAGCCGGCGGGCGCATAGGGCCTCATGCCCCGGCTGCCGCTGACCCGGAGGTTATTGCTACCGCAGTTGTGGAGTGTTGAATGGGTTGCGTGCCAGCCATGAAGATCCCAACTCTGCTCGGCGGCTCAAGGAGGTCCAGAATACTGCTGCCATTGGAACAGCCCCCAAGCCCGCCATCTTGCAGTTGATACAACGAATCCGTCTCGCTCGTGGACGACTCGCCATCAGAATAGATGGCTGTCTCACCGCCAGATGCGGATCCTTCAGAGAGTCCTCCGTGGATGCATCCCACGAAGGCACGCTTCATGGCTGGCGGAGCCCGGGCAGGTCTCGCATGGTGAGCCGTCTCAACGAGCTCGGTGCAGATGTCCAGCTCAGGGCCCGGCTCGCTGATCTTACCAAGGAAGACGTGAATTCCGCCAAAGGGGACCCGTTACCTGTACTCAATTGAGCCGGCGTCGGGGCCCCAGCCTGCGTCATCGTTGAAGAGCTTGCCGCGACGACTCTTGGTCATCGGGCCCACGGCGTATCCCTTGAGCCCTTTGAAGCTGCCCTTCAAGAACTCAAATCCACCGTGTGTTGGCCCCACGGTGGGTGCCAACTGTCGTGGAATTGTCACGTTAGATGTCCTAGTGAAAAGACTTGGTTGTGGAGCCATCGCAACTAGAAAGCTTAAAGGGGTTAATCTGGACAAAGGACACGGGTTTATATGGGTTCGGCCCCTTACGGTGAAGGTAAAAGCCTACGATCTAGTTTTGAGTGGGATTGCTTATGACTCGATTACTACGGAGCGGAATCACTTGACCTAGCTCTCGATCTGATGTTACCTGCCCTGAATCGCCGTCGGGTCGTCCCTTTATACATAGAGGTCGACGCCCAACGGCTCACAGAGTCCCGGCCGGCTAATAAATAGTGTTCAGCTCGATCTCTTAATTATTCTTGCCTTATAATACAAGTCATGTACATATGGCGGTTTATCTCTACGGGCCTTAAGTCGCCTCTAAGCTTTGGGCCCTTAATTGAACCGACATCTTCAAGCTTGGTCTTGGGCTTCACAAGTACTGATAGGTATAACCCGGCTCCTCCTGGGCGGGTCATACCTAATAGTTATATCCCCAACAGGCCGTGTACTCAGCCGCGTGTTTCGCTTATAGAACCGTGCGTGCCCCCAACAGATCTTCTGCAACCACCAACTCTTCCATGTTTGCAGCTAAGGGTGCCACGCCCTCGTCAGCGCATACCGCAGCCGCCGCCGCGCTGCGCGTGTATGAGCAAAGTCACCCCCATGACTTCCATGATGGAGACCGTGGTTCAAGTTTCTAAGGACATATGTAATGTGAAGGATTTTGTGAAGGTGGGTACAAAGGGGAGAAAATGCCATATTTGGGGGCTACGAGAGGAAAGAGACGATAGGTAGTGAAGTGAGGATATTTATTGTGTCCCTAACCGTTGCAGGCAGTTGCTTTGTTTTCGTGTGTGATTATGTGTGTACAAAAAAATATGAAAATGCAACCGAGTATTTTGTGATGGCTCGGAGCATCGCACATGATGCATGATGCCACTACTCGTGTGTGATCATTTGTAAGTTACATATATGTTTCCTTATGTTAGAATGTGTGATAACACATGACACCGCATACGGTTGTGTGCTGGGAATTATGTGCTCAAATTGGCACACATTTAATTAAAAGAACGGTGGGCGATACTAATAACGAGCGCGCACAGTTGAAAGATCAAGTCGTGTGCTACCAATGATGGCTCTGGTCGTCGCTCGTCGGCTCCACTTAATCTTCCCATGGTCCAGCAAAGATTTCCACTGAAAGCGCCAGCTACATGGGTAAATTGTAAAATACTCAAGCCCTTGCTAGTTGCTAGCTATAAATAACCACAACAATGGCCGGCAGCGGTGACTCACTACTGATCCCCTAACTAGCTAGTCACCCACACATACCGGCACACCCCCAACGGCCGACGTCATGATGGAGTCGGGCAATGGCGAAATCGAGGCGGTCGACGTGATGGTCGGCATGGCGGCCGACGTCCAAGCCGCCGCCTTTCCCGACGACAGCCAGAGGAGGCAGAAATCGAGGATGGTCGGCATGATGGTGCGAGCAAGCCCATGGTTTATCCTAGAGGTGCTCACAGCGATTAGCGCATTTTGGCCGTCGGATCGATTTGCTTGATGGGTTTTCGGGCGTCAAGCGAGCGGTGGAAGGACGTCGGCTGTTGGATCAAATCACTGTCCCCCTGAAGCATGGTTGATCCCGTCTGGCTCGCGCCGTTGACTACACCTTCCCGCTGACCTGTGGGGTCCCGGCGGGTGGGCGGCGTCTGTCAGCGAGCGGGTGTGCGGGTGCGGCCTGTGCGTCCAGTCGCATTCGCACCGGCGGTAAATATACCATGCCACCACACGTAAATCTTGCCCCCCCCCCGACCAAGGGATTTTCCGTCTTTTCCTGTCCAGGTCGTGTGCATGGTGGACGGTGGTTGGCTCCGTGCGTCTATGTGGTGGGGGAGGCGGCTGGCTTGCTTCTCATTCGCCCCCTTCGTTCCCCTCTCTCTATCTCTCTGGGTCTCGTCTCCTTTTGCCGCTGACGCTCGCCCTCCTCGATTCGACGTCGTTCTTTGGGTGGTTCTCCTCTACCTCTCGCTCATCTCTTCTACTCTACCTATTTCTTACTGTCTTCCTTGTTTCTCTGCTTGATTTGCA
>NW_025226260.1:0-5098 GCF_018294505.1 Triticum aestivum | reverse complement strand
TCTCTCTCTCTCTCTCTCTCTCTCTCTCTCTCTTTCTGTTTCCTCTCATTTAACTAGGAGCACGTGAAGAGCTTGGGAATTTGTTGCCTTCCACTATGTGGCCGATGCCATATTTCACAAAGGTATGCCACATAATACGCATCGATGTCAAATCAAAAGATTTTGGCACCGCTCTCGCGATGTGAGAGAGTTGGCACCGCTGTGCACACAGACCCACATGTATAAACAAATCAATCAAACCAACTACACCAGCCTCTCACTCTCCCAAACAAGTGTTTTTTATTGCCTCAGTCCTCTCTCTCTCCCACGTAGTGTTTTTTCATTGTGTGAGTTAATTTGGCACCGGAGCAAAGTAGGTGATCCAGATTGGGGCACCAGGTGAGCAATGGAGGGGCATCGATGCCAAATGCATCACAAGTGAATTTGGCATGTGTTTTGGCCTACATAGCCCATTTTGTACTCCCTCCGTCCCAAAATTCTTGTCTTAAATTTGTCAAAATACGGATGTATCTTGTTACATTTTAGTGTTAGATACATCCGTATCTAAACAAATGTAAGACAAGAATTTTGGGACGGAGGGAATACTACCTCGTATTTAGTATAAAATGTTGACCATAGATTTACCTAAGAAAATGCCAATGCATGTCACTAAAAATTACACAATTTGAAATTATGTTCAAATACGAATCCAACGGTATAGTTCTTAGTTACATGCATTAACATTTTGTCAGTTAATTCTATGGTCAAATTTTGATACTACAAAATTGGAAGAGTAAACCAGGACGGAGGTGGTACTTGCTCTTAGGGTAACCATAGAGTTACTGGAGTAGTCTAAGTTACTTTCCACTATGACTAGCATAGGCTACTATAGTAGTACAGCATAAAAATGATGCAGGTGATCACATGAGAAAAAATACTAAAAACATTTCTTTCGGTGCAGTGCGTAGATGCAGTTTTGAACACTACAGTTGTCATCGTAATTTGGGAAAATTACGAAAAAAATTGAGCTATGTTGTGATTACCGTTTTCTTATAGCAAAGAAGTTTCACCTCGATGAGTAGCTTCTCCGTGCACGGAAAGCATGTAAGGAATCCAACAACTTGATCCAGATTGGGGCCGATAGATTTTAGTGCCAAGATCTTCACTATGCGCATGGACTGGGTCAAGCTTGTGGGAATCATTTTCTGGAAGACGGTCGTAAATACATCAAGAAGAAATTAAAAAATGTGAATTTCAAGAAGATATGGATGAAGATGAGTGTTGTACCTGAACGACTATGGATCCAATAAAGAGTTCGGAGAATTTGGCAGACGAGTACACCAACGCTGTCAATTTCGGCGCGTCAATGACCCTGATTTTTGTTGGACCTTCTAGATCCGATACAAGTAATCTCTCAAGGAAAGGCGCATTCTCAATGACCATAACATGGAACAGCTGGAGTGATCTATTCCTAATTGATGTCTTGTTGCTGGGCTAGCAAGACACATAAATCCATCAGAGATTCGTCGAGGCGATGTGGAGGCTAATGAACCCGTGGATCTGCTCAAGACGAAGGTACTCGATCGCAGTACAGCTGCGGGGCAGGTGCTCCATAGCCTTCTTCGAGATGACAATGTCGAAGAGGTCGAGCTGCTTGAGTTGAGGGAGAAGAAGGGCGGGCGCGACATTAATCTGGGGAAGATAGCAGGAGCTGAAGCTGGCGCGGCGCAGCGTTGGCGTGAGGCGGAGCGCGGACGGCGGCAGAGAGCGACATCGTCCAGTTTCAAAGCTGAGCTCCTTGAGATGATCTAGGGCGGGGGATAAAAACCACTCGTCGAACTTAGGTTGGACCTTACAGTTGGTACTGAACATGCGGATGTCAAGGCGTCTGGCTGGCCCAGGGTGCAATGAAAGGATCTAGGAGACCGCGGCCACGCGTTTGCAATCCCAGTCGCAGAGGCAGCTGTCGACGGTGAGGTTGAGGGGGACACAGCGCGAGAGGGGGCGCCACCGCTGGGATAGCAGGGCGGTCCGCATGATAGATTTGGTGGGGAGGAGGCCGATGATGACGAGCAGCATGTCGTCACGGAGGCTGCTGATGAAGTCCAGGCTCGCCGGATGTGATTTTGGCTCGAGCCGCCTCCGCTTGTTAGCTGCCTCGCCGTCCATCTCAACCGGCAGCGACGCTGGTGTACACGTGTGCTGGTGTGTGCTGTGTGCTGGGTGTGCGCGAGTGCGTCCTTCTGTGCATGCCGCCGTGCAGTGGTGAATTGTGCGCGAGTGCATCCTTCACGCGCAAGAAGTGTGTCCTCAATGCACCCTCAATTTACTAGCGAGCAGGGTGCTACGCCGAGTGGTTTCAACTTTGTTTACTTCACCGTGTGTCAGATGGGCCTCTTGTTTACTTATTTTCACCCACTGCCACATGGGCCAACACATGAAGATATAGAACACGAGCTGACAAGGCAACATGTGGATTGGTTGAGTGGTCAACTAAATAATATACGGAACTATACACTGACACAGTGAGCGTATAATCCGTCGGTATAGAGATTTCAAGTGAGAGGGGATGCCCGTGAGAGATAGCAGAGAGAGAGAGAGAAAGAGCTACTCCCTCTGTTCGATAATGTAGTACCAACATTTTTTTTAAAGTCAAACTTTTGAAACTTTGACCAAGTTTATAAATAAATTACTTATATCTACAATACCAAAGATAAATGATAGTATGAAGTAAGTACATGTTGTGATGAATCTAATGATCGTTCCAGATGTAAATATTTTTCTCCACATATAACTGGTCAAACTTTTCTGAGGTTTGACTTTTCAAAACATCCAAATACTTATGGACGTGACAAAGTCCCTAACTAGAGAGAGAGAGATAGAAAGAGTGAGTGAAAAGAGTGTGTGTGCATGTGTGAAAGAGACATGGACAACACATGATAAAAGTAGAGAAAAAGCATGCGTGTCTTATGCAAACATATCACACATGCATCTTCGACAACGAAGGCAAGGTGAGGAGATAGTGTGTGGTTGTTTGGAACCGAGAGAGCAAGACCCCTAGCACGTGGCCAAGAGGGGTCTGACAAACAAGGGAGAGGGGTCGAGAGAGACGTACGGAGAAAATGTAGACATGGGGAGGAGAGGGTGTATGTTTGTCATAGAGAGATCCCTTGGAGATCGTGTTGGGCTACATGGGCGGGAGATCGAGTGACAAGGTGTGTGCGCGATAGAAGATGCCCCGAGAGATATCGAGATAGACGTATGGATGGAAGGAGACAATACGTGTGTTCTTGATGGCTAGTAAGAGATAATCATACTTAGGAGGGGGGAGTGCTTGCGCCTATGATGGAGTGAAGGATTATGGTACTTAGGGGGGTGCGTGTCACATGGAGAGAGAACAACGGCAGAGAGTGTTGGATGGGTCTATATGTATAGCGTGAGCGAGACATGTGTATGTGTGAACCAGCGAGATATAATGTCAGTTTGGCTTGCGTCCTGAGCATCTTTTCCCTGGCCTCGGGTTGTGGCTGGATTTCATGCATGCTTGTTTGGTTGCTACCCTGTGAAAAAGAAAGCCCGCCTGGCCTGGGTTCCCTTGCACTTTAATTAGCCCGGCTGGACTCCAGACACTGCAAGTAGCCTGGCCCAGGCGACCGATTTCGAACGTCTGGCAATGCCTGGTTGTGCGGCCATGAGGCTAAAAGCAACATGTATGGATATTAGCATTAAATAATTGCTAAATGGACTGATTGATGGGACGTTGATGCTTTGCCTGGCCCAGGCATGAACCAAACGCTTCAGCACCACACAAGCCTAGCCAGGCAGAAATATTTTACATCTCACGTCCACACCAGGCAGTACTGGCCATCAAGGCATGAGGTGACGAACCAAACTGACCAATAAAGTTTGAGAGAGATTGAGGAGCCCCGATAAGGCTGAGTGGTGCGTCAGATAGCTGAGAGGGGGAAAGAGATATTCCATCCGCTCGACAATGCAGTGCATGTAAATTTTTTAGAAGTCAAACTTTGGAAACTTTGATCAGGTTTATGCAAATGTTATTTATATCTACAATACCAAAGATACATCATACAAAACTACATCTCATGGTGAATCTAATGGTATATGTTTGCCGTACTAGATGTAATTATTTTTCTCCGCGTACATGGTCAAACTTGGTGATGTTTGACTTTTCAATAAATCTATATGCTATGGACCGAGGAGAGTGCCTAAGTCGAGACAGATCAAGTGCGTGTGAAGGAGAATGAGTAAGTGTGCAAAAAGAGTATGTGTGTGAAATAGAAAGTGAGAACAAACGATAAATTAGAGAGAGTGTGTGTTTTTTCGTTTCTTATGGGAACATATCACGCATGCATCTCCGAGATAGAAAAGCAGGCGAGGAGATACAGGAAGATAGCTAGTGTGTGATTGTTTGCAACGGAGAGAGACACCCCTGTAGCACATGTCCAATAGAGGTATGGCCAACAAGGAACGAAGGACGAGAGGGACACATGGAGGACATGGACACATGGGGAGGGAGAGAGAGGGTGTGTTTGTGATAGAGAGATCCCCTCGAGATTGTGAGGGGACTATATGGATGGGAGATCGAGGGAGTTGCGTGCGCGATAGAAAGACGCCCCGAGAGAAATCGAGATAGACCATGCACATGTTTGTGATGGAGACTAAGATTAGCTAGTCATATACATATAGGGGGGACTGCGTGTGCCTACAATTGAGTGAGAGACCATCATACTTGGCTAGCTAGGCATGAGATTGTGTGTGTGTGTGTGTGCGTGTGAGATGGAGAGAGAACGAGGGTGAGAGATAGAGTTTTAGATGGGCCTATCGAGTGCGAGTGAGATATGCATGTGTATGTGTGACCCAGGTGGATGGAGAGTTTGAGAGAGGGGGGAAGAGCTCCGAGATGACGGAGTGGTGCGTGAGAGAGTTACGAGCAAAGAGCCAAGGAATTTGTGTGTGTACGATGAGTGCACCCAAGATATCTAGCTTGGACTAGGTAGAGTATCATACATAGTGTGCGAGAGAGACCTATAGGTGGTGTACATATGCATGCAAACTAGAACCCCCCCCCACACACACAAAGAGAGAGAGAGAGAGAGAG
>NW_025226259.1:0-10505 GCF_018294505.1 Triticum aestivum | reverse complement strand
CACTCCCTGTTCATCCAATCGATCGGCTTCAGTTAGCAGCAGTACCGAAGGAATCTCTACATCGGGTTCAGCTAACAGCCGTCGATCAATCGCTCGGGTTCAGTAATGTGTAGCCTGCAGTGCAATCGCTCGGGTTCAGTTAGAGCCCAACGCCTCACTCGGGTTCAGTTAGAGCCAACGCCTCGCACGTGTACGAGAGAAATGCGCATCGCTCGGCCCCCGACCTCCCACCGTAACAGCCAACTCCCCGAAATTTTCCTCCCCCTCGCTTCTACCATGGTTTTTTCCGTCATGGACGGCCCAAAGAATGTCATGCAGCTGCGTCTACGGCCCGCCTAGGATGAAAAGCCCATTTTCTGTCATGATTTTTTGTCATAGAAGTAGGAGCCCACCACATCTATAATGATACCGGGTTTTGTCACAATTATCGTCATAGAAGTGTCATATGTATGACAGAAAAAAATTCATTCGGCCCAAAATGTCACGGATGTGTCTTTTTTTTGTAGTGTGAGGATTCACACGATGATGACCATGCTAAATTAAAGAAAGATCTTGATCATGCTCTTGTTGTATCTCGAGTGCTCAATTCCGAGAAGGCTAAACTTGGGGTTGACCATGCTAGACTCAAGTAGGAGTTTGATATACTTGACAAGGCTCACAAGGCCTTGAAGGGTGCTCATGCTAGCCTCAAGGAGTCTCATGATCAACTCCAAGTGAAGCTAACCAACGAGAAAGCCACTTTTCCTCATATCGTCTTAATTGAGAATGCAAATGCTACTAACCCGTGTTGTGAGCATGTGCATCTTGTGGAGGAGAATGCCAAGTTGAAGGAGCAACTTGAGAAAGGCCTTGTGTCTTGCATACAAGGTAAGAAGAATCTCAGTGACCTTTTGAGCAATCAAAAGGAAGTTGTGGCCAAGGAGGGAGTTGGGTTCGCACCCAAGTCCAAGAACAAGAAGAAGAATGACAAGGCCAAATGACCTTCTCCTCTCAAGCAAACTTTTGTGAAGGAGGGAGAGGGTGCTTCTAAGGAGAAGAAGAACAATGTGAAGGGTGGTGATGTCAAAAAGGGCAATGCCACCCCTTCCAACAAAGCCGGCGACTTTAACCCTTTCTATGTGTTGTGTCGTGCTAGTGATGGGCATGTTTATGCTAAATTTGTTGGTTCTCCTTATGAGTACATTGAATGGTCTATTTGGGTTCCTAAGACCCTTGTTACTAACATCAAAGGACCCATTACAAAATGGGTACCTAAAACCAAGCATTGATATCTTGTAGGTGTTTGCTTCCGATGGGGGATCATGGTTGCTCGATAGTGGAGCCACAAATCATATGACTGGAAGAAAGGACTTGGTGGTGGACGTGCACAAGATCCTATCTATGCCCACCAATGTAGAGTGGGGTGATGCCTTGTCTTCTAAGGTATTGGGTCTTGGCAAGGTAGCCATTTCTCATGATCTCACGATCGAGACAGTCATGCTTGTTGAGTCCCTTGCATACAATTTACTTTCCGTTCGTCAACTTGCAATCATGGGTTTTTCCACATTCTTTGATATTGATACCGTGGCCCTCTTTTGGAGCAAGACTCTTAAAGTAGCCTTTGTTGGGCATGTCGAGAACGGTCTTTATGTGATTAACTTTTCGGAGCGACCCACTAAGATCATGACATGCCTAGTGGCTAAAGTTGATGTGGGGTGGCTTTGGCATCGCCATTTAGCCCATGTCAATATGAGATCTTTGCAAAGTCTTCTCAAGGGGGACCATGTCCGTGGACTAATAAATGTTAGCTTTGCCAAAGATCGTGCTTGTAGTGCTTGTATCAAAGGGAAGTTACATGAGAAGGATCAACCTCCCTCGACTATCATCTACTCGAAGAGACCCTTGGAGATCCTTCACATGCATCTCTTTGGGCCTCCATCCTTTGATAGTCTTGGGGGTAGAAAGTATTGCTTGGTGATTGTCGATGATTACTCAAGGTACACTTGGGTATATTTCTTCAAGAGGAAGAGTGAAACTCAACAAACTATCATCGACTTTGCAAATGAAGCTCAAGGTCAACACGATGCAAATATCTTGACAATAAGAAGTGACAACAGCATCGAGTTCAAGAACTACACCTTGGATGAGTTTCTTAGTGATGACGGAATCAAGCATCAATATTACGCACCATACACCCCTCAACAAAATGGTGTTGCGGAGAGGAAGAATCAGACGTTGATGGACGTGGCAAGGACCATGATGGCGGAGTTCAAGTCTCCTTACAACTTTTGGGCCGAAGCCATCAACATCACGTGTCATGCATCCAATCGGCTCTATCTCTGCAAAGGCTTGAACAAGACTCCATATGAAATACTCACTAGTAACAAGCCCAACCTCAAGTACTTCCGGATGTTTGATTGTGTTTCATTCTCAAGAAAGGTGTTTGTTTGTCTAAATTTTAGGCTAGAGCTCATGAGGGAATATTTTTTGGTTATGCTACAAACTCTCATACTTACCGTGTCCTCAACAAGATCACGGGACTCATTAAGGATGTGTAACATCGATTTTGACGAGAATAACGGCTCCCAAGTGGAGCAAAGTGGTACTTGTGATGTAGGTGATGAAATTCGTCCCCAAGCCATAAGAAGAATGGGTGTTGGTCATACCCTACCCATTGAGGAACCCCTTGTGGATGAAGGATAAGTACAATGCTCCACTCAAATGGAGCCATCACCAACCCAAGACCCACACGCTTCCGAAGAAAAAAATGATAGCCCTCAACCAAGTGAACAAGATCAAGCGCAAGATCAACCTCAAGATGGTGGTGAGCCACCAAGTGATGCCCAAGGTCGAGTTCTCCCCTCCAAGCAAGTTCAAAATCAAGAGCAACCTCAAGATCAAGGACAAGCTCAAGACGGCGTTCAAGGTGATCAAGTTTCCACTCCTCTTCTCACACCCGAGGAGGAATTGGAGCGTCGTGCCGCTAAGATTGCATCCAAGCTCACAACCAAAGGTCATGTCATGAAGAATGTGCTTAGAAGCATAAGAAAGGGTGTAAGCACTCGTAGAAAATTAGAAAACTATTGTGAACATCACGCATTTGTTTCTTGTGTCGAACTCCAAAAGGTCTATGAGGCGCTTGAGGATCCGGATTGGCTCAATGCCATGCATGAAGAACTCAACAACTTCGAGAAAAACCAAGTGTGGAGATTGGTGCCAAGGCCAACGGGGAATCATAATGTCATTGGAACCAAGTCGATATTCAAGAACAAGCAAGATGCTCATGGGATCATTGTTCGCAACAAGGCTTGTTTGGTGGCACAAGGCTACTCCCAAGTCGAGGGTATCAACTACGGTGAAACCTTTCCTCCTGTTGCTTGCCATGAATCTATTCGTTTGTTGATTGCTTATGCTTCTCATCATAATTTCAAGTTGCAACAAATGGATGTGAAGAGTGCTTTTCTTAATGGTCCTATTAATGGGTTGGTGTATGTCAAACAACCCCCGGGGTTCGAGGATTCCTATTTCCCCGATCATGTGTACCAACTCGACAAGGAACTCTATGGCCTTAAACAAACCTCGCGTGCGTGGTATGAGCATCTTACCGAGTTATTGCAAGATCGTGGGTTCGAAATTGGGAAAATCGACCCCATTCTTTTTACTAAGAAGGTCAAAGGGGAGTTGTTTGTATGCCAACTATATGTTGATGACATTATCTTTGGTTCCCCTAACAAAGATTTCAATGAGGAATTTTCTGCTCTCATGACCTCAAAGTTCAAGATGTCTATGATGGGAGAGTTGAGGTTCTTTCTCGGGTTCAAAATCAAGCAAAGAAGAGAAGGAACCTTCATCAACCAAGCCAAGTACACTGAAGACATGCTCAAGAGATTCAAGCTAAGTGATGTCAAGCCGGCCTCCACTCTAATGCCTGTCAAATGCCAACTTGACATAGATCCCAATGGTAAAGCAGTGGATCAAAAGGTATATCTCTCCATGACTGGCCCCTTGCTTTACCTTTGTGCATCTAGACCGGATATCATGTTGAGTGTGGGAATTTGTGCACGGTTTCAAGCCGCACCTAAGGAAAGCCACTTTTTGGCCGTCAAGCGAATCTTTCGATATTTGGCTCATACCCCAAACTTTGGCTTATGGTACCCAAGAGGAGCCAACTTTGATCTTTTGGGTTATTCAGACTCAGATTGGGCGGGAGACAAAGTGGATAGAAAGTCCACCTCTGGAGGGTGCCAATTTATTTGTTGGTCTTTGGTGAGTTGGTCTTCTAAGAAGAAAAGTTGTGTGTCTCTCTCGTCCACCGAAGCGGAGTATGTGGTTGTCGGTAGTTGCTGTGCTCAACTTCTATGGATGAGGAAAACTTTGAAGGATTACGATGTCACTTGTGACGAAGTGCCTCTTTGGTGTGGCAATGAAAGTGCCATCAAGATCTCTCTCAACCCGGTGCAACACTTCAAGACAAAGCATATTGAGATTCGAGATCACATTAGGCGAGGGGAGATCAAGCTCAAGTATGTCAACACTCATGATATCCTTGCAGATATTTTCACGAAGCCCTTGGATGAAGCAAGATTTTGCGAGTTAAGGCATGAGATAAATATCATTTATTCGAGCAATGTAGCTTGAACCCTTGTACACCCCACCATACTCATCTTGATATCTTGTTTAGGTGTAGGCATGGACATAGGGGAGTGTTGTTCTCTAAACGAACTCTCCCTCCCCCCATTATGCATAAATTGATCAACTCTTTCACATTAGCCATTTTTTATGGTACATTGCTTCAAAGACGAGTTTTGGTCATGGGCCCAAGGATAATTCTTCGCGGTGCCATACCAATTGACTCAAACATAGGTGGCTTCAGCCACCGTCCTCTCCTCTTGAGAGGTCGTTGCTTGTGCTTGTTCCTTGTTGTATTTTTCCTTCTTGTTGTGTCGTGGTTGTGTCTGTGTTGCCTCGGGGTGTGTGTGGTTGTGTATCCGTTTGCATGAAGGTTGCATTGCAAAGGCTGTTTTCCTCTCTTATTTGCGAAACTTGCATTTTCTTGGGTATACAGTACTACCGTGGCTTGACTGTTCACGGTACTACCACAACTATCACGGCAATAATCTTTTACTGCAACTGGACGAGTGGTACTCCCACCCAGCGTGTGGTACTTCCTCCCGGGCAGTACTACCATGATGACCCGCGGTACTACCGCACAGTCGTGAGCGAGTGGGGGTTAAGAGCGGGCAGGGGGAGTTCTAACTCCCCCATACCCATTCAACTCCTTTTCCCCACGTCGTCTCTCTCTCTCCTACCCAAGAACGGCGCCGGAGGACCTCACCGGATCTATCTCCTGAAGGAAATATGCCCTAGAGGCAATAATAAAGTTATTATTTATTTCCTTATATCATGATAAATGTTTATTATTCATGCTAGAATCGTATTAACCGGAAACATGATACATGTGTGAATACATAGACAAACTTAATATCACTAGTATGCCTCTACTTGACTAGCTCGTTAATCGAAGATGGTTATGTTTCCTAACCATAGACATGAGTTGTCATTTGATTAACGGGATCACATCATTAGGAGAATGATGTGATTGACTTGACCCATTCCGTTAGCTTAGCACTTGATCGTTTAGTATATTGCTATTGCTTTCTTCATGACTTATACATGTTCCTATGTGAAAGTGCAACTATCCCTAGGTGGTTTTGGTAATTCCTAACAACATATAGCTCATTGAGCTAATACTATTCCAAGATGAATATTTCAGGAAAAGCTCAATGGATGGCATGGCATGGATGAGAAAAGTGGATCCCTCAAAATACTAAGGATAAAAGGATTGGCTCAAGATCAAAAGCTCAAGACTCTACATTTTACATTTTAGTGATCCAAGATCACATTGAGTCTGTAGGAAAAGCCAATACTATCAAGGAGGGATGGGGTCTTGTTTAATGAGTTTCTTGCTCCACAGTGCTTAGTGATATGCTCAAAAACCCTCAACTACTTTCTCATATCCACATATGACCTAAACCAAAAGTCAAACTCGGCCCCACCGATTCTTTCTATCCGGCGCCACCGAGTTCAGATGTCATAGCCACTGCCACAAAGTCTAGGCAAATCGATCTCACCGATAGGGATCTCGGTCTCACCGATAGGGATCTCGGTCTCACCGAGATGGGGTTGTAATCTCTCTGTTTCCCTTCGTAACGTTTCGGTACCACCGAGATGAGCGATCGGTCCCACCGAGATTGCAATGTAAACTCTGTGTTCCCTTTTCATAACATTTCGGTCTCACCGAAATGAGCGAACCGGTCGCACCGAGTTTACCTGACCAACTCTCTAGTTAGCTTATTACCAAAATCGGTCTTACCGAGTTTGTGTAATCCGTCTCACCGAGATTACGTTATGCCCTAACCCTAACCATATCAGTCCTACCGAGTTGCATGTCGGTCCCACTGAAAATCCTAACGGTCACTAGGTTTACTAAATCGGTCTGACCGAGTTATTTAATTCGGTCCCACCAAGATTGGTAAATTGTGTGTAACGGTTAGATTTTGCGTGGAGGCTATATATACCCCTCCACATCCTCTTCATTCATGGAGAGAGCTATCAGAATGAACCTACACTTCTAACTTACCGTTTTTGAGAGAGAACCACCTACTCATGTGTTGAGACCAAGATATTCCATTCCTACCATATGAATCTTGATCTCTAGCCTTCTCCAAGTTGCTTTCCACTCAAATCTTCTTTCCACCAAATCCAAATCCTGTGAGAGAGAGTTG
The DNA here is from genome assembly GCF_018294505.1 of Triticum aestivum. Lineage (NCBI taxonomy): Eukaryota > Viridiplantae > Streptophyta > Magnoliopsida > Poales > Poaceae > Triticum > Triticum aestivum. The sequence continues at coordinate 3,741 of NW_025226259.1, read as the reverse complement.
AGTGTTGGGGAGACTATCATTTGAAGCACAAGAGCAAGGAGTTCTTCATCAACACACCATTTGTTACTTCTTGGAGAGTGGTGTCTCCTAGATTGTCTAGGTGTCACTTGGGAGCCTCCGACAAGATTGTAGAGTTGAACGAAGGAGTTTGTAAGGGCAAGGAGATCGCCTACTTCGTGAAGATCTACCGCTAGTGAGGCAAGTCCTTCGTGGGCGACGGCCATGGTGGGATAGACAAGGTTGCTTCTTCATGGACCCTTCGTGGGTGGAGCCCTCCGTGGACTTGCGCAACCATTACCCTTCGTGGGTTGAAGTCTCCATCAACATGGATGTACGATAGCACCACCTATCGAAACCACGACAAAAACATCCATGTCTCCAATTGCGTTTGAATTCTCCAAACCTTTCCCCTTTACATTCTTGCAAGTTGCATGCTTTACTTTCCGCTGCTCATATACTCTTTGCATGCTTGCTTGAATTGTGTGAAGATTGCTTGACTTGTGCTAAGATAGCTAAAATCTGCCAAAGACTAAAATTGGGAAAAGGTTAAGTTTTTAATTGGTCAAGTAGTCAAATCACCCCCCCCCCTCTAGACATACTTCCGATCCTACAAGTGGTATCAGAGCTTTCGTCTCCATTTGCTTTGATTTCCATAGCTTTTGGTGGTCATAGCCTTGGTTTCACAACCTAGGAGAGTATGGCATCTAGCGAGGGAAATTATCACTGTAGAGGTCCTTACTTTGATGGTATGAATTTTGCTAGTTGGAAGCATAAGATGAAAATGCATATTTTCGGACATAACCCCGCCGTTTGGGCTATTGTATGTATTTGCTTGCAAGGTGAATTCTTTGATGGGAGAGAACCAAATCGTGAAGCTAGCGCTGAAGAGTTGAAGATGCTGCTATACAACACTCAAGCTTGTGATATCCTCTTCAACAAATTGTGCCCCGAAGAATTCAACAAAATCAGCCGTCTTGAGAATGCAAAGGAAATTTGGGATACTTTGATTGATATGCATGAAGGTACCGACTCCGTCAAGGAATCCAAGTTGGATGTGCTCCAAAGTCAACTTGACAAGTTCAAAATGAAGGATGGTGAAGGTGTCGCTGAAATGTACTCTAGGCTTGCTCTTATCACAAATGAGATTGCGGGCTTAGGAAGTGAAGAGATGACCGACAAATTCATCATAAAGAAGATCCTAAGAGCATTGGATGGAAAATATGATACCATGTGCACATTGATCCAAATCATGCCCAATTACAAGAATCTCAAGCCAACGGAGGTCATTGGAAGAATTGTTGCTCATGAGATTTCACTCAAGGATAAGGAGGAACTTCACAACAAGTCAAGTGGTGCTTACAAAGCCTCATGTGAAGCCCCTACATCATCAAGTAAGAAACAAACCTTCAATGAAGAATTGAGCTTAATGGTGAAGAACTTCAACAAATTCTACAAGAGTAGAAGCAAAGAAAGAAGCTCCAAGTCAAGGTCCTACAACGACAAAAGATCTTCTAGTCGAGAGCGCAATTGCTACAATTGTGGGAGACCCGGACACTATTCCAATGAGTGTACGGCACCCCACAAAAGAAGAGAAGAATCACCACCAAGAGAGAGGAGGAGTAGAGATGATCGTTATGAACGAAGAACATCCCGGAGAAGCAAGGATTCAGAAAGGAAGGACAAGTCATCAAGGAGCTACACAAAACGAAGACATCAAGATCATGTTGGTGAATGGGTATCCGGTTCCGACTCCGACAATCACTCTGAAGGAAGCTACCACTCCGACCCCGAACATACTCAAGATGAAGGTGTTGCCGGTCTAGCACTTGTGTCAACCAACTCCTACGACATATTTGATTCACCAAATGAAGGACTTGGAAGATGCTTCATGGCTAAAAGCCCTAAGGTAACACACCCCAAGTATGTTGATTTCAATATTGATGAAGATGACTTGTTAGGTGATGATGATTTACTTGTTGACAACTCTAGTGATGAATACTATGATCAAACGTCAATTAATCATGTTAATCAAGATAAAACGAATGACAATGATAATGAGAAGATTGAGCTTCTTACTAAAGAACTAAACACTCTTAAGTTAGCTCATGAAACTATCTTAGAAGATCATCGAGAACTTTTAAGGACTCATGAGAAATTACGCTTTGAAAAGCTCAACCTTGAGCAAGAGCATGAGTTCTTAAAGGCAATCAATGATGATCTCCGTAAGAAAAGTTCTTCTTACATTTCGAAGCGTTTACTCTTAGCTACTTACATGACTCAAGTCAAGTCCATTAACAAAAATAAGAAGGATTCTTCCTCTAGTAGTAACAATAATCATGCTAAATCCAATATTGTTGCTTCTAGTAGTTCTCTTGATTCCACTAATGATTCTCTTAGCCAAGTTACACATGAGCAAGAAAATAGCTTATTGAAGGGAATTATAGAGAAAGGTGTTTACAAGAGCCTTGCCGGGAGTAAGAAATTTGAGGAAATTGTACGCAAGCAAGGAAGGCACCGGAAGAACCAAGGTGTTGGTTTTGAACGAAAGTTCAATGCCAATGGAGTTGAGTGGGAAGAAGATCAATATCCCAAGATGAAGTTTGTTCCTCAACAAGAGAAGTATGATCCTACTTCCTTCAAGGGGACACAAGCTCAAGATGATCTTCCACCACAAGACCACAAGCAAAAAGGCAAGGACAAGCTTCAAGAGGAGATTGATGCATTTGAATAAGCTCCTAAGGCCTTGGTCAAGTGGGTTCCCAAGACTACGTCAAGTTCTACTTCATCAAGTATGACTACAACTCCAAGGATTCCCATCAAGATGATGTGGATCCCGAAGAAGAAGAACTAGAGAGTTCTTGAGGGTGACTCCGCCAACATACTTCACTCATATCTTTTTGGCAACAACAAGTGCAATCAACTGCCATATCTTGCACTAGTTCAAGGAGTCACAAACCCTCTTGTTGGTAAGACAAGGGACAAGGTAACCTAATGCTTTCATGGACATCATCTTGTGTGCATCACTCTATGTCTATGGATATACTTGTTTGTTCCTTGTGGGACTAGCCCGTGTAGGTATTGAAAGTGCAACTCACTCCAAAGGATTGCTCCAAATGATCTTCATCAACATTGAGAATCCACATCTTCAACACCTACATGAAGTCATCATCGACAAAACCCAAGGTTAGTTCATCCCTCTATGGGGGAATCTCACATCTAGGGGGAGCTTAACTCTATGAATTGAGTCAAAGCAACTCTAATGGTGTGAACACATCCATGCATTATGTAAAAGTGGTAACCCCACTTGAGCTTAAACGATGAGTATGACCTATGATCAAATGTTCTCATTTGACTCCTAAGTCAATATACTCATATATAGATGACCTAGTCATCGCCAATTGTTTGATAGATGCTATAATTGGTTGTGCATGCCTTGCCACATATTTCATTTGTCATTTTATTGTGTGAGCATGTTGGTTGCATATTTAACTCATTCGAGGACATCCACTTGTTGCTTTGATTGATTGGCTCCTTTTTTTGTTGCCAAGTGGATGAACAAGAATGCCTAAGAACCTTCTCTAGCTATCTATGCTTTTCTTGTCTCAAACTCTATTCATGCTACATCACAAATTTTGATCAAGTCAGATTTGAACCACTTTGTGTGAGGAGCACTCGGAGTCCCTGATTCGTCATAGACTTAAACTTCCAAAACTTCTTTGTGTGTTTCGGTCTGACCGATTC
>NW_025226258.1:110547-111330 GCF_018294505.1 Triticum aestivum | reverse complement strand
GGCGGCGCCGTCCGTGAGGGAGGCCACGCACCGGAGACGCGTGCTGCCTCTTCGGACATGCCACAACACCACCCCGCATGTATGCGGGCCCGGTACGATGCTCCGGTGGCATTGCTACCCCCCAGGGCCCCCGTCCCGCCTAACACTGGAGCGGTTGACCACGAGATCTAGCCCTTTGACTTCCTACGGATGGGCTTTGACCAGTGGAGCTCTCCACCCGGTTGTGTCAGGTCGGCCCATAGGGACACCCGGGAGCAACATCCGGGCCAAAACCACTGCTACATCCACTCCGTGTAGAACCGACGCGGCAGTTTCCCCCCTCGAGGTGCCGCCGGCGGCGCTGTCCGTGAGGGAGGCCACGCACCGGAGACGCGTGCCGCCTCTTCAGACATGCCACAACACCACCCGGTTGTGGTAGGTCATCCGATATATATATAAACACTTGGGAGCAAAGTCCCCTTCGTATAGACCCGATGCGGCTCTTCCCCATTCCAGGTGCCGGCTAGCGGTGGCACCGCTCGTGAGGCGGGTCACACCGCTGTGTACAGAACCGAAAAATAATGTATGTATGTTTATTAACACGTACTATATGTAAGTTAGTCAAATAATAATATTTAAGAAAACATAAAATATAGCTATGAAAAAAAGAAAAAAACTAACGAGTGGAGGGGGTGACCGGGAACTGGATAAGGGAACTATGATAAAAAGATCGATGATGTGGTAAAAAAAGAAAAAAACTATGAAAAAAATATAGCTATGAAAAAAAAGAAAAAAAGAAAAAAA
>NW_025226258.1:109707-110501 GCF_018294505.1 Triticum aestivum | reverse complement strand
GCGGGTCGAGCTGGTGGCGGCGCGGGTCGAGCAGCGGGTCGGGGCGAATGAGTGGTTGACGGTCGACCGGCTGAGGATAAGGTCGAACTATGCCGACGGCTAAGCCGTCGGCATAGGTAGCGATGCCACGTGGCACCTATGCCGACGGCTTAGCCGTAGGCATAGTTATTATTTTTATTTTTTTAATGTTTTTAATAGCTTATATTCTTTCTTCTTTCTGTTTTTTATTTCATATAAATTTTTGATGTTTTTATAGTCATAAGTTATATTTTTTATATTTTTTTATGTATTATTATTTCATATGCTTTTTTAATGTTTTCTTAACGCTGCTCGGCCCTCTCCTCTCCCGGAACCACACAGAGGGGAGGTGAAGGTGCCACGTGGCATATTTTTTTTTGCAACAACTTCTATACATGTTTAACATTTTTTTTAAAATATTATTAACTGTCTTCAAATATATCGGTGTAGAACCGACGCGGCAGTTTCCCCCCTCGAGGTGCCGCCGACGGCGCCGTCCGTGAGGGAGGCCACGCACCGGAGACGCGTGCCGCCTCTTCGGACATGCCACAACACCACCCCGCATGTATGAGGGCCCGGTACGACGCTCCGGTGGCATTGCCACCCCCTAGGGCCCCCGTCCCGCCTAACCCTGGAGCGGTTGACCACGAGATCTAGCCCTTTGACTTCCCACGGACGGGCTTTGACCGGTGGAGCTCTCCACCCGGTTGTGTCAGATCGGCCCATAGGGACACCCGGGAGCAACATCCGGGCCAAAACCACAGTTACATCCACTC